>NW_006289395.1:3513357-3531971 GCF_000327345.1 Myotis davidii
TTGTTACAAACTGAACATAATTAAAAGGATAGTGATTAATCACAAAAACAGTATGTAATTATATATGTGTTTTCCTATGGTCTTAGACGACCCCTGTGAAAGGGTCGTTTGATCCCCAAAGGGGTCGCGACCCACAGGTTGAGAACCACTTGTATATAGGAAGGCAATGGATTTTTGCGCATTAATTTTGGATCCTGCAACTTGACTGTGTTTATTTATTGTTTCTACTAGGTTTTTTTTGGTAGAGTCTTTAGGGTTTTCTATATACAGCATCATGTCCGTCCACAAAAAGTGAGGCCTGTCCAGTGGGCCTCAAGGTACTTGAGGCTGTGTCCATACACCAAAGGGTGTTAGGGCAGCTCAGGGGAGCAAGCCAGATCAGTTCACAACCCAACCAATGACGCCACCTTCGTACCTATTCAGGGCTGTCCCACGATGCCTTGATTACATATGTTATAATTAAATAAGAGAGACATTCTGGAAGGGGAAACAGAGTTGCTTGCCTAATTGTCTGTAGTCTCTCTCCCCATTCTCTATTTCTCCTTTTCCGTTTGCTTTCAACTCCCACAATCACTCAGGTTAGAAAGAGTGAGTGTTCCTTGACCATCTTTCCTGCCCCCTTTACTTAAAGCTCTAGGAGCCTGTTGGCTGGCCTTCCCCATGATGTGCTAAGTGGGAGCTGGGGAGTTTAGAACATGGGTCCTTTCCCCACAGTGCCCCACTCTAGACCCTATTGTCTACCTTGTATGGCACACTGTTTTGAAGGTCAGAAGCTCTCTCCTTGCCTCTTCCCAAATGGTCCTTATGCATTCCCTCCCCCTCAAGCCAGTCCTCTCTCTCCCCGAGGGAGCAGGTCCTGGATGTGGAAGGACAAGAGAGAAAAGCACAGTCGTATTTTAAAAATCTTGTTCCTATTCCATACAAAAAAAGAGCTTCTTTCCACCAACACACACACACACACACACACACACACATACACACACACACACACACTGTGGTATATATTGTAATTATTTCCATGAAAGGAAGGATTTAGTTCAGGGATCTTAAAGACCAGGACAGAAAGCCTCCAATAGGATCAGCAAGGAAAATCTCAAGTCCTTCATGGGGACGAGGACAGCGGCTACCTATGCTCCTGGAAACATTCTGTTTCTCCATCTGCATACTGTTAAGAAAAAGTGTAAAAGGACATACATGGCAGGAAGTCCTGGTCAAATCAAAACTCTTCTTTGGGAACCACACTAGCTTTTGCCTGGGACGATGTTCTGCTCAAAGACTATGGCTTGACCTGCACACCCTGCTTTTCCCAGTCCCACCAGAACCAAGAACACAACCCTCCTTGTCCACATCTCCACCCCGGCCCAGATCCTTCATCCACCTTTGTGCTCCCCTCTCTTACTGCTTCTCTTGGTGATTGGCGTTCCTTGCTCACTTCCCTGGTCCGGCCCCCTTGCCCTGGTCCAGATGGATTAATCCATGAGGACATCTGCATGCTTTCTCCAGCCCCAGCCTATCTCTGCAATTCTAATTACTCCATTTTGACAAGAGCCATCTTGGCTCATCCATATTCCAAGCATCGCCTGGAATTTTATCACCAACCCAGGCTAAGTGACAGGCGGAAAAGAATGGAAGGAGAGGGGAGAGACAAGGCCATGATTGTCAGCTGTGCTGCTCTGAATTAGACAGTCCTGAATTTGAGCATCCATTAAAAAATATATACCTTTTCTTCGGAAAGATAGAGAACACACCCAAAACAGAGTTGCCTCAGGATTTGGGAAGGAGGAGGTTTAGGTGGGTTTGGGAGGGGGAGGTTTAGGTGGGTTTGGGAAGGAAGAGGTTTAGATGGGTTTGGGGAAGGAGATGGCATAGGTGGGTTTGGGAAGGAGGAAGTATAGGTGAGTTTGGGGAGGAGGTAGTATGCTTGTTTGAGGTACCTTTAGCTTCATCTGTAATGTTTTATTTTTTTAAAGATGAATGTATTCTCATATTATTCGAGAAATTAAAGGATAACAAATAATAGGTTTACTTATCTAAAAACGAAAGACATTTTTTGAAAAATAAAAAACATACAGAAGCCCCAGAGTTTTTGGATATAACATAACATGTGAATATTGGTCTACATACTAAAGATAACACATAGTATGATATCACATGCCTGTAGTCTAATATTATCTCTGCACTGGACTGTGGGCCATAGTATATACCCCTTTGTCCCTCTATGGCCGTGGACACTGGTATGCAAGCTAAACCTAAGGGAGTCATCTGGCTCACTTAGGGGTGGCAGCATGAGGAATGGAGACAAGGGACCACCGAGCTGGAGCGCAGAGAGAGAGGGGTGGCCCTGGGAGCCTGTTCTTTCTGAAAATGAACAGCAAGATGCTGGGGTGCTCAGGTTTTACCCTCGTGCCCCTGCAAGCAGGGATTGGCAGGAGCTCACCAGGAACTCCTCTTCTTCAAAGTCTCTGCCTGCTGGAGTAGGAATTCCTGCCGGCTGTGAGGGACTGTGTTCTGGAGCTATGGAGTTCCAGCTCCTTGGTACATGAATTGAACCCCACTCCAAAGTGCACCCAGATGGGGTGGGAGCAGTCACCCCCTCCTTTTAAACTGCTGTTTCTCTCCATTTGTTGTTGCAGATGCCAACGCAATTCTTGGTGCATTAATTTGGTTGGGAAACTGAGAAATTGGCAGCAGCATTAATGAAAAATAATGTGCCACCCAGGAGCTAGCTTGAGCGCTCTCTCTTAGTATTCCTCTGGACTCTGTTCTTCCCGACTCACAGCTCTGTGTGTGCCGGGGAGGGGAAATGCGTTGCTCGGGAGCCATGTGAATGAAAAGTGACAGATATCAGAGAAGGAGCCCCAAGTGTGAAAAAAAATCTTCACTCTGTGAGTCAGATTTTAAAGGCACTAAGGAGATGGTAAAGAATCAGGGGGAGAGCATTGGATTCCCAAGGTGAAGGTGACAATGGAAGGATTGGGAGAAAATGGTTTAAATGGATCATTTTTAAAAAGAGGGAGAGAGAATACCATCTTCAATAAAAGGCACCAGAACTCTGTGGAGAACTGACCGGGTCTAGTGTATAGCATTACCCTGGAACATCTTACAGTGCTGGGAAGAAAGGAAGTCCTCAAAAAGAAAACAAAGCAAGAATGTCCGTGGAGGAGTGTCCAGTAGACACACGAGCCAACCGAAGGAGCTCCCGAAGGACAACACGAGGATAATTTGAGCAAGAAGTGAATACTGTAGCACTGGGCTATACCCCAAAGTATAAATATCCATGCATCCATGATGAGAGAAATGGTTGAATACATAAATGGTGGAGGAGAAAAAACAAAGCTCATATAGAGAAGAATTCGCCCCTTCATGGAGGTAGAGAGTATCACCTCTCACCCTACACATGACCTGCACAAAACCACTTTCCTCCAAGCCATTATGCTCAATTAATATTTGATAAAGGAGGCAAGAGCATACAATGGAGTCAAGACAGTCTCTTCAATAAATGGTGTTGGGAACATTGGTCAGATACATGCAAAAAAAATGAAACCAGACCACCAACTGACACCATACACAAAGAGTGAGAATAAAAGAAAGCCTTTGTAGTGGAGAAATCTGACAGACGCTACCTCAGCAGGACAATCAAGGTTACCATCACTATCGGTCAATCACATCAATGGCTTGTGTCCTTGATGTGAGGATGGCACGTCACCTCAGTGGTCCTCTTCCCAAACGCCCTCAACTCCAGTCCATCCATGAGAAAAGTCATCAGGTGAAGCCAAGCTGGAGAGCATTCTGCGCCATACCTGACTATTCTTCCCCAAGCCGTTCAAGGTCATCAAAACCTAGGGAAGTCTGAGAAAGTGTCACAGTCCAGAGGAGCCTAAGGAGACCTGACCAGTGAATGTAACAGGGTGTCCTGAATGGGATCCTGGGACAGAGAAAGGGTGCTAGGGGAAAGCTAAAGGAAGCAGGATAAGGTATTGCCTTTGGTTAATAACAGCCCATCAGTATCGTTGCTTGAACCATAAATGTCAACCACCTGGTGGAACTGGGTCCAGGCTGACAAGAAAACCCGCCCTGTAGCCATCAGAGCCCAGGAGCTGCTCAACCTCGATAGCCATGTTTACTTTGTAAAATATTATAAATGTGGCAAGCTGTGGGTTTAGCATTTAACGTGTGATGAATGCCGATTACTTCAGGTAGTCGCCTTTAGAAGTGCAGGCAGTATTTCCAGCTGTCCAATTCACTGGCTCCCGGCTTGCTGACAGAGTAGGCTACCCGGGCCTCCCAAGGAAAGAAGGCGATGTGGGAAAGGATCCATGAAGTTGACATCAGCACCATTGAAAATTAACCGTCCTCATAAGCCATGTCTGCCAGGCTGCAGCCTACGAGATGTGATTGTTCTGTCCTGAGAGTCATAAGACTAACATTTTCCTCTCACTGTTGAATTAATAAAGTTGTTTTCATCTCATGATGCATGCTCTAGGGGGACTCTCTAATAAATTCAGTTCTTATCAGTTAGAAGCCTCCTTCTGTTTCACATTTCGTTTCCTGTGTGGCCCTTTGTTGCCTAATCAAAATCACAACTCCTAAATTAAGTGAGAAAAGGAGTTTGTTTTCTCAAACCCATTTGATGCGTGAGTAAATCGGAAGCAAGCCAAGGCTGACACCTCTTTATTAGAAGTGTTAAGCAATTAAAAGGTGTTACTCTTTTGGTAATAAAGTATAACCTTGTCCCATGCGGTCCTGACTCTGGCCTCTTTCCAACTGGCTACCTGTATAATTTGCTGGGATCGCTCTGATCTCAGATTCCAAAATCATCCGGGACTCCACTTAGGTCAAAGCCCTTCTCAGTTGGAGGGAAAATATTGAACTACCCCATTCTTTGCTCTGAACTGGCTGTCACTGGAGCTGGTAGCAAAGTGGACGCCACACAGAGATAATTTCAGAAAGCTCTTAGAAGAGCTGTTCCCAAGGGCAGCTGTCCACCGAGGGCTGTGCCCAGAAGAAAGAGGAGGGCCCAGAGAGAAATAGTGAAGCAAGAATACATAACCACATTTGTCCAAATCTCCAGTTAATTGATTGAACTGGATGGCTGCCATCATGCATCTGATGTCCACAGAGCTAGTGAGGAATTCGGAAAGACTTAAATATCAATAGAGGACATGTGTGTGCTTCGAAAACAGCACGTCCCAGGCTACCAGCACTGGTCTGTTTGACTTTTGATCCAGCCCTTATGCTTTTGAAATTTGGTAGAATCCTAGTAAAAGGAAAAATAAACACTTTTATTGAACCTGTGAGTTTCCAAAATACTTTAATATCTGTGATCTCATTTGAACTTTATGACCCTGTGTGGTATGAAAAACCAGAATGACCCTCTCAATTTTACAACGAAGGACAGTTCATCCCAGGAGGTCATGAACTAGTAGTTGAACTAGTAAAAAGTAGACTGGAGTTAATTTAATTTTTAGGGGTTTTGTCCTTTACTATTGTTTTTATGTTTAGTTCTGGGGTTTGAATTCATTTAATTGTCAGGTGAAATGTCTCCTAAAAAAGAGAGACCATGGGCATGTGCATGCGCACACAAACAAACTCATTTGCACACACAACATTGCTATCATTTTAAGAGGTTTACCATCATCCCTAGGTTAAGAACTACAGGGCAAGGAATGAGGGATTCCAGCAGAGGACAATAAGCACTTTAAAGATGAGAATTAAGACCAAAGTCCTAAGTTCTTTTGCCAAGTTTCCTCTCTTCTCCTGGAATATATTATCTCCCAGAGGGAATGGCACATCCTGAAGTTAAAAATACCCTAGGAGAATATGTGCAAAAATGGGAATATGTTGATGAAAAAAATTGATAAGATATCAAACTGAAAAAATGGGAGGAAGGATAACATAAAAGGGAAAAATAATGGTCACTTAGACATTTTAAATCATGAACACTGTGCAACCATGTATTTATTGTGCATATTTTTGAACTCCATTCAGGGGCTGGAGGTAGGACTTGTGATAAGAGTGGAGAGATTTCAGTGCCATCAACTAAATGGGCTAATAGAGGCCAAGTATGACAGCCCCTCGTCACACTTGCCACACCTCAGTTACATCTCTAGCCATTTCCCCCTGGGGAGCCCATGCTTTGGGATAAACAACTGCTCATGCTGAAAACGTATAAGCCATTTCTTGGCCAGGGTCCTTGTCTACTGTGACTGGACCCAGTGGCAATATCTTGCCCTGTCTGCGAGTTCTCATAGATGCCTTTATTCCCAACAGCTGAACAGACACTGAATCATCTCCTTTCCTGCTCTGAGATCTTCTAGGTCTGCCGGATTTAATTCACTGCCCTGCCTTGACCTCCTTCTGTGGTGTAACCTCTCTGGGCTGACTGCCTGGTTCTAAATGAATCCTCTGCTTCGCTTTCCAAGTGTGATTTCACTGAGTTTGTGCTCATTCTAAATGGCCTGAGCACAACTCCAATGTTGTATGTCTGGGTTTTTCTGGTTCCGATATCTCTCTTTGATCTGGAACTGTCCACAACCTTGTAGATGCCTCCATCACCATACCAACACCACCATGACCTTGTCCTTCAGTCCCTGGTGACTCTTCCTGGTAGAAGAATTTAGAGGGAGTTCATCTCCTCTCCCCAAGCTTGGGCTTCTAGAAGATGAAATTGGAGCTGGGGGCTGGGGAATGAACAGGAGGGTGAAATGATTGGGCAGTTTCAGGTGCTGAGCCTGGATTCGCAAAATAAATTAGAAAACCAGACCCTCAAGCAAAAGTCTAAAAAAAAGTGGTTCTTAGGCTCTCTGGCCAACTATCTCTGGCAATTCCCTTGCTAAGCATCTCCAGGCTGGCCCTTCCTCCTTAAATTGGCACCTGGCTTCAGCAAAGGGGGCTATTCAATCTTGCTCAAGGCTCAGGATGTCAGAATGGATGTCTGTCCACTGAAGTAATTCCAGGGTCAAATTAGTAATTTTGAAAATTGATGGGAGTTAACAATTACAAAACTGGTCCTTTTCAGCACAGTTATCTCAGTTATTTTAATGATGGCATTTGTCTATTCAGTGATTCATCCTTAGCTTGGCACTCAACCAAAAGACGGTCCATCCAGATAGTGTCTATATCCTGACACTGAGTCAAGAATTGCTGTTTATTCATTTGCTTATATTAATGATCAAGCCTGGTCAATTGGACTCGGTCAGTGGGTTAGATCTAGTTAGTTAATTCAAGTTTTTTCCTTTAAAGGAAAAAGAAAAGCCATACCAACCATTTTTGGTGGATTGTTTAAATCACACATTCCTAGTCTGCAGAAGACACCACTGTCTATGGCAGGGGACCTCAAACTACGGCCAGTGGGCCACATGCAAATACAAATATTGTATTTGTCCCCGTTTTTTTTTACTTCAAAATAAGGATGTGAGGGCGATCTGGCTGCGACATCTGTCACCCCATTGATCGCCAGGGTTGATTCGGCTGATTTGGCTGGCTAGGCGGGTGTCCCGCTCCTCCCTCACTGACCCATGTGTGTCCCTCCCGAAGCTGCGCGCTTGGTCAAAGAGGACGACCCCGCACCCCAGGAGAGGACCGGTCTTCGGTCGAGGATATACGAATAGCTGCGTTCCTCTGCTAGAACCTCCAAACAAGCTCTCAAAATAAGGTATGTGCAGTGTGCATAGGAGTTTGTTCATAGGTTTTTTTTTTTTTAAACTATAGTCCGGCCCTCCAATGGTCTGAGGGACTGTGAACTGGCTCCCTGTTTAATAAGTTTGAGGACCCCTGGTCGATGGCATGTTTAATTTCATGGAAGTCACAAACAGAATTCAAGGTGACCCAAAGACAATAGACAAAAGATGCGATATAAAGGTAAGGCAAGAAGAAAGAAAAACATAGATATAGAACTGGTTGATATAAACCTATGCTAAGAAAACATCCCATCTATGTTGAATGTGCTCATACAGTCCTCTTAGTTTTAAAGGGAAGCATATTTTGATAGGATAATTCATGGTGGTTTTGACTAAAATATCAATAAATTCCAACCAAAGAGAATAATGTAAGAGTGATACACAGACTGTGCAGGTGAATAGCTGGGAGTGGCTGTGTGATGATTATTTCTGGAGCACACCACATGATCACTTTTTAAAGGCAGACCTAACCCCAGTGTACATTTCTTGTAGCTATAAACTAGTGAGGTCTTTCAGTCAAAACCACATAACAAGCAATGATGTTGGTGCCCCTTGCAATCTTACTCCCTTCCTCTCATAAATGTTTCAGTTTGGGGCAATAAAGCTACAGAATTAAAACAGAATTCTAAAACCATATCTACCGAAAGTAAGAGAATTATGCTTGAACCATTCTGACAGTCACCTCTCACTGAGCTGTTAGTCAAATAAGATTTATTCCTTGTGGCAATTCCAATGACAGTTAATCCCTATTGGCTATTTGGAGTTTTGTTGTGTGTTGAATGGTGCTCTGAGGCTATGACTGGTCTCAGAAGGGAAGGGTTCCATAATTGATTAGTGATGTCTGATATAGGCATAAGATGGGGCATTATAGCATAGAACATTGTTATAGCCTGTTCTAGCTATAAGGAGTGACTGGCTGCAATGCTAGATAAAGTAGTTCTAGGATCCAACCAAGTGTATCCATTGAAAATGGCCTAATACAATTCATCCAAAAACACATACAACTAAAATGAGCTGTTTTGTGACTCAATATGTGTTTGGGTATACAGAACTCTTTTATATATGTTAGAAGGGGAAAAAAAGAAAACAACATTTTCAATCATTTGGTGTTGTAATCTAATCTTACTCTTAAGACAGACACAACCTGGTTGGTGTGGCTCATTGGTTGAGTATCAACCCATGAACCAGGAGGTCACGGTTCAATTCCCAGTCAGGGCACATGCCTTGGTTTCAGACTGGATCCCAAGTAGAGAATGGGCAAGAGACAGCTGATCAATGATTCTCTCTCATAGAACCACTGTTCTAGATGACCACTTTAGGAAAACAGCCCTTTAAGAATGGTTATTTCTCAAGAAGCTATTAGACATTGAGCTCACAAGTGGCCCACATGCTAGACTCTTCAATTGTTTCCAGAATGTTTCCTCAGGTGTTTTGAACCTGCTAAGGCCGTGGTTGGCAAACTGTGGCTCTCGAGCCACATGCGGCCCTTTGGCCCCTTGAGTGTGGCTCTTCCTAAGTCTTAGGAGTACCCTAATTAAGTTAATAACAATGTACCTATCTCTACAGTTTAAGTTTAAAAAATTTGGCTCTCAAAAGAAATTTCAATCAGCTGATCAATGATTCTCTCTCATCATTGATGTTTCTCTCTTTCTCTCACCCTCTCTTCCTCTCTCTGAAATCAATTAAAAAAATATTTAAGAAAAGACAGATACAATAACCAGACCAATTCTAACAGTAGGGTTCTACATTTTGGAGTTATAAGTAAAAAACAGCATGCACATTTACCTTTCCTAGCTAATGAATTTACAACAAACATGAAGACAACTACATTTCCTAGTTCTAGATCAGTGGTTCTCAACCTTGGCTGCACACACGTACAGTGCAATTGAAACTATGTGGCCCATGCATAGAAGTCGGTTTTCGGCCTGGGCGAGTTTATTTTGAAGAAGTACTGTTGATATTTGGCTCTGTTGACTAATGAGTTTGCTGACCACTGCAGCTAAGGCATCCTCCTCATAGTGTAGCTCTTGATCTAACTGACATAAGGAGCTGGTAGACATTCAGCTGGGGGAAAAACATTTCTGAAATCCTCTTGAAGAGGTACTTTTACCTTCCAATCTCTGGTATCTTAGTTAGCTAGGCTGCCATGACAAAATACAAGACAAGATGGCTTAAGTAACAGGAATGTATTTATCATGGCTTTGGAGACTGAAGAACCAAGATCAAGGTGTTGGCAGGACTGGTGTCTGCTGATGATACTCTAGTGGGCTGCATGTGACCCACATGGCAAAAAAGGCTCTGGTCTCTTCCTCTTCTTATAAATATACTAATTCTACCCTTGGGACCCAACTCTCATAACCTCATCTAAGTCTAATTATTTTACAAATTCCCTACATCCAAATACAATCACACCGGGGAGTTAGAGCTTCAACATAGAATGGGGGCTGGGAAGTTGCAGGACACAAACATTCAATTGCTAACATCTGCTGATATGTGGTAGAGAGAAGGTTGTTCTATGAGGTCCTAGGTATGATTACAGATACAAGTCAGAAAGTGTAATTTATTTGTTTGTAATTTTGGGTCTACCCAATGATTAGCACATCGTCAAGGCTTATTAAATATTTATTGAAAGTCTGATTGGCAAAATAAATGATAAAAAATGAATACATAAATGCAAAGATGAGTTAATCTTAGGCCAGGCTAGCCATAGAGATAAATTGAGGTCATTCTTGTATTCCCATGACTAGATATAGGCTTAGAAGTAAGAGTCTAGAGCAGTGGTTCTCAACCTTCTGGCCCTTTAAGTACAGTTCCTCATGTTTTGATCCAACCATAAAATTATTTTTGTTGCTACTTCATCACTGTAATGTTGCTACTGTTATGAATCGTAATGTAAATATCTGATATGCAGGATGGTCTTAGGCGACCCCTGTGAAAGGGTCGTTCCATCGCCAAAGGGGTCGCGACCCACAGGTTGAGAACCACTGGTCTAGAGGCTATAAATTATTGTGTACCCATCCTATTCTAAAATGCCACGATTCTAGAGTCCTAATTATGCATGATGCAAACTTCCTTAACTTCATCTCTAGGAGGGAAATGTCAGGAGAAGGCATTCCCTTTCCTTCGCTTCCTACTTGGAATCTTATTTCACTAAAGCAATTGCTTTGAGTCATGAAAAGTGTAGGAAAAATACCAACAATTCCCAATATAACCTAAACTGGCATTCTCTAACATCTCTCTAATAATAGATGGTGGCAAACATGACCTCTCTTGCTTTCTATCTCATTTGCACACATTTCCACAATGTTTTATATAGAGCATGCCATTTGGCAGGGTTAATTTGTGCTTTCCTCCCACCTTCAAATTCATATGTTGAATTCCTAACCCCCCAGTAACTCATAATATGACCTTATTTGGAGACAGGGTCTTTAGAGAGGTAATAGAATTAGAATAAAGTCATAAGGGTAGACTCCAATCCAATATGACTGGTGTCCTTATTAAAATAGGTAAATTTGGAGACCAAATTGCATACAAGGAGAACATCTTGTTGACATGAATATGGCTATGTATAGCCAAGGAGAGAAACCTGGAAAAGATCCTTCATTCACAGCCCTCAGAAGGAACCCACCCTGCCAACACTTCGGTTACAGTCTTCTAGCTTCTGGAACTGTGAGACAATAGATTTTTGTTTTATAAGTCACTCAGGCTGTGGTACTTCATTACGGCAGCCATAGCAAACTAATACAGCAGCTATGAAAAACAGCTTCAGACATCTTGTGGAGTGAAGTTGGTCCTAATACGTTTCTGTTTAGAGACTATGCTATAATGTACGGATGATCTTAGCTGTCTATTATCTATTTATCTCTATATAAAAGCCTAATATGCAAAGAGTCCCCTCAGGAGTTCCACCCACCGGGAGTTCAATCGCTCACTATGACATGTGATGACTACCAGGGGGTGGCACAGAACAAAGGAAGGCCCTGGCCAGCAGCCGCTAGGGACCCTACCTGTGCACGAATTTTGTGCACTGGTCCTCTAGTGTTGTTATAAACCATCACAAATACTTGTTGGCTTAAAACACCTAAAACAACAACGACCTTTTACTTCTCATGATTCTGTAGGATGGGCTCAAATGTATGGTTCTTCTTCTGGTCTCATCTGGACCAGACTGAGACCTAGGTGTTGGCAGGGTGGATTCTTCCTGAAGGCTGTGAATGAGGGGTCTTTTCCAGGTCTCTCTCCTTGGCTATAGATAGCCACCTTCATGTTGAAAAGATGTTCTCCTTGTATACAATTCTATGCTTCATTCAGCTGGGAGTTCAGTAGGGAATAAGATGCTGGAGATGGCATTTCATCTTTTAGGATATATCTCTCCCCACATGGCCTCTCACCACTCAGTATTCTAGGTATCCCAGGCTGCTTACATGATGGCTAGATCTCAAGAATGCAGAAGTGTCCAGGCCTCTTAGTGGCTAGACTTGAAGCTAGTGCAGCATCATTTCTGCCACATTCAAGTCAAAGCCAAAGCAAGTTACAAGGCCAGCCGAGCTTCAAAGGGAGGACAAATAGACTCTATCTCATGATAGGAGGAGTGGCCATCATTAATTTACCACAAAATGCTATTTGTTCTCCTGCCCTTGCTGGTGCCCCCACTCCTCTTAACGTTGATTTTCCCCTTGTCTTACAACTGGTTTCACCTATAAGATCTGTCTGAGACAGGAAGCATGGCAGTGGCGTGGGCCATCTCCCTGTCAATCTCAATGCCACTCTCAATCTCAACTAAGAACTGGCCATGGCTTCCTGCTCCCATATTGCTCCTTAAGTCACCTTTGTTGTTAGTTATACAAGGGAACAACACTCCAAGTTGAAGCTCTTCATGCACCTTCCCACAATGGCTCAGTTGGCTAAGCCTTTTGCCAGGGATACCCGCTAGATCTCTGATTTCAGCTCCCCAATATTCCATGCCACCACCAAAATCAGGGCCCTGGTCCTAACCCATCCACTCTGTTGGTTCTGTGGATAATTGCCTAGATCCCCCAATCTTGTACATCTATTGTAGTCTATCTATCTGAATGAATGCTGTGCTTCTGACAATTTCTAAAACTCATGTGTCCCTTGATAAGCTTGCATGAAGCTTTGTAATCATCTTCAACAGTTGGCCATTCACTTCTGACCTTGCTCCACTGGAATGTGAGTTTTACACCAGGAACATACTCATCAATATCTACACTTTCTCTTAGCTGCTTTCAGTGAATTGGAGTGTTCTAGCCTACATTCTATGTTTAGAGGCACTTTGATAACATTGGCTATGAATGGCCACCTGTCTTATCTCCCACAGGTTGGCCTGTCCAGCTCCTCTCATCCCCAGCCCCCAGTCCTTACCTGCCATGAAACAGACCAGGGGATGTGCCAGGTCATTCACAGGAGAGCAAAGCCATGTCTTCCAACTTGAACCTTTCATCGTGTTGATCAACTAACTGTGAGGTCAATTGTATCAGTTAGGATCCTTTAGTTGGAGAAAGAAAATCCAGTAAAAAGGATCTCAATTAAAGTATGAATACATTGGCTCTGGTGACATAGAAGCACAGGAGTAGGCAGGCTTCAAGATGATGAAGCTAGATTCAAGGTTCAAATGCTGCCAGCAAGACTTTCTTCCATCTCTTCACTGAGCCTACTTTCCTGCTGGCTCCTTTCTCAGGCTTCTTGTGAGGTCCAACAGCCCTGGGGTCTGCCTTCGCAGGACAAGTTAGGTGCCACAGTGCCATGCTTACCTCCTCCCAGGGAAAGTGGTGAGCATCTCTCTCACTCCTGCCCACACAGTCCTGTGGGTCATCTGACTGGATGATTTACTTTGTTCAGAGTTTTGGCCAAGGAGTTAAGCGGTGTTGTTCGGCTTAAATTTGGGTTATGTGGACCTCAGGCAGACCACAGGGGATGAGAGTGATGGAGGGTAAATCTCTGAATATAGATCAGAGACTGTGGCTGAAAGAAAGGAGGAAGAGTGTTGGGAGGCAAGAAACAAATGTCTACTACATTGAGAGAAGTAACATATTGGATAACAGGTTCCTTCCTAAAATGCTTAAAAGTCTCGAATAATGGGCTCAAGTTTTAAAATTAACCAAAATATGTAGGAAGTATTTCAAATGAATGCAAAAAGTTATCCTAAGTAGCACAGGTGTGAAAACATACTCTAATCAACAATAAGCTCAGCATGAGCCAATACAATGATTTGTCTATCAGCAACAATAATGAAATCCAACATACTCTCATTTTCCATCAGAACTATTTAACATTGGAATTTATGGCATTAAGAGATAGTTTCTAGCTTGCCACCAGACATGCTAAAGCAGAAGCTATACAATCACTCAAAGGTATGTCGCTGAGGGAATTAGGGAATCATAGACTCATTCACTCACTCACTCATTCATTATTCAACACATATTTACTAAATGCCTATGTACCAGTCTCAGGTTTCTTATAATAGATGCTGAGACAAACTCTGGCATGCAGGCTTGACTCATTTTTAGGGATCAACACCTATGGCAATGGGGGAGGAAGCAGGTGGGGCAGATGCAATACAGACCCATCAAAGCCTTTGCCTCAGGGAACTTTGACACTTTGGAGAAAACATGTCCATCAGAGTTTCTGTAATGGCAGAAATGGCTGGGCCTTTACACCTTCAGCGTGATTAGTCTATGGAAATGGACCACCCAGGGAAGGAAGACAGTGTTCCCAGAAGAGGCAAGTTTCTATACCTGAGGCAGACCCTGGAGGAGCTCTCAGCTGGAGATGGGTCTTTCCATGTCCATACAGTGTACCAAGCACTGTCCTAGGCATTGAGAATACAACAGTCAAAATCAGATAACAAAGTTCAAACAAGAGCATATATTCTAGTGGAAGGTGAGACAGGACATTTTAATATCTAAATGAAAGTATATCTATTAGTGGCAAATGCCATGATAAAAATGCATCATGATAGGGGGAAGATAGATTATGATGAAAGAAGAAGTGTTGGGTAGTGCTGTGATGGTTGTGCTACCTTCATTAGGATGATCAGGAAACCTCTTTAATAAGTGGTGTTTTAGTAGAAACTTAGAACCCTGCACATATCTGGGCCTGAAGGGGTTCCAGGCAGACCACAAATGCAAAAGTTTTGAGGAACATCAAGGGCACCAGTGTGGCTGGAGTGAGTCAGGAGAGAGTCGTTGGATATGAGCTCAGAAGGATAGCAGGGACCAGATTGTGGGGCCATGAAGCCATCGTGGGAAGAGACAGTAGAGATTACTTCTTCTATAAACACTCCCTCCAGTTAGCCACCCGCCCACCGCGCCCCCCCTCCATTTTATAGAGGAGAAAACAAAATTCTATGGAAATATATGGTTAGTACAAATTTGCATAGCTAGGTAGAAACCCTAGAGCAAGTCAGAATGGAGACAGAAAACACATAATGTATCCATTAGGATGCCTTTGACTGCATCTCAGAGGAACTCTGGATTCAAATAAGATTCCACAAATGGAAATTTTATTATTTCACATTTTTGGAAGACCAGAGTTGGGAGAGCCCTGAGCATAGTTCCATGAGTGATTAAAAAATGATAGTTCCATCTTTCCATCTGCCATCTTCAGTGTATTAGTCAGGATGGGGTAGGATATGCTGTAATAACGGACCCCAATTCTAGTGGATTTATGATGAAAAAGTATATTTTTTCTCAGGCTACATGTCCATAGTGGGGCATTATTTTTATTATCTGTGGGCTCTACTCACTGTCGTCACTTACAATCTAACAAAGCTACTTCCACGTAGAATATTGCTGATCACTAAGCCAGAAGAAAATGAGAGCTTTAGAGTGACTCCAAGTTGCAATTAGATGCTCTGGTTCAGAAATAACACATCATTTCTGCTCATGATTTGTCGATCAGTTCGTACTAAGTCACTTTCCCCTCCTACTCACTAATGAACCCAGAATTGCAATTCTACTATATGTATGGAAGGTAGAAATATTTAGTGAGAAGCACTAGTGACTATGAAACCGAATTTCAGTTGCAACTAACCACTGGTTTCTGTCATGGGCCCCACCCCCACCTCAAGTTCATAACTGCCAGAAAAACAACACTCAAAAAAATAGAGGAATTACCACTGGTTTTAAGAGCAAGGAAAAATCTCCCAGAATCTCTCAACAGTTCCCTCATTTTGTATTGGCCAGAACTGGATCACATGTCCATTTTTAACAAATCACTGGCAAGAGAAATAAGATTATTATGGTTGGCTTAGCTCAACTAGGATTTACTTTCTAGAGCCAAGGATGGGGTCACTTTCCCCCAAACCTAAGGGCTATCTAGGTGTTAAAAAAAGATGCTTCTTCCCTGGAATGTTTGACCAGTTCAGACCCACAGAGGAAGGACACTTCCACACTGTCAACAATACAGGTATTGAAACTAGAAGGAGAAAGTAGGGAAATGGATGTTGGTAAGCAACCAACCTGGACTACTACCAGGAGGGCTGGAAGTGTCAGTAAAGGGATTAAGAAGTAAAAATTGGCAGTTATAAAATAGTCATGGGGCTATGCAGTACAGCATAGGGAATGCAGTCACTAATCTCTCTATATAAAAGCCTGAGTGACCTTCATGACTGGACGACCGGCCAGTAGCTATGATGTGCACTGACCATCAGGGGGCAGATGCTCAATTCAAGAGCTGCCCCCGGTGGTCAGTGCGCTCCCAAGTCAACCACCCGCAGTCCTGCTTGCCCCACCTTGGCCCCCTACTCCTAGCCTGCTGCACCAATGGGTCCAATTGGGACTGGGTGATGGCCCAGATCGGCCCCGATAGCCGGCCAGGCCAAGGAACCCCACCCATGCATGAATCCATGCACCGGGCCTCTAGTATTGTAATAACTAGGTATGATGCCAGGTGAGTAGTAGACTTATCAAGGGGATCACTTTGTAAGTTATGTAAATGTCTAACTACTGTGCCATACACCTGAAACGAATATAATATTGAATGTGAACTGTAATAGAAAAAAAATATAGTATACTACAGCCAGGCTTGGAATAAATAACCCCTAAGGTCCTATCCAACTCTATGACACTCTTAGTGGTTGTGAGTGTCCATTATGGGCACAGGGGTTCAGAACATATTTGTGGGTGGTGGCAGTCTGAGGAACCAAAGCAGTTTCCCTTACTCAGTGCCACTGCTCAGGTCTGACAGAGTCCCACATGAGGAAGACACGTTGGTACCCATTGTGAGGAAGCTCCCAGATATGGAGTGGGCAATTCTGGGATCACGAAGAGAGGTGAAAGCTCTGGAAAGAGGACTGAAGGGACTGATTGACTTAAAGCCTGCCTATCATATGATGGTAAAGAGACTGTTGTGATTCCCAAGGGCATTCGCTTTTATCTGCTCTCTTGAGCTTGAAACGCTTGTGCTGGGCAGCTTCACTTAGAGCTCTTCCAGGCACTTCAACATGCCCACCCCTACTGCTGTCCTGAACCCGCTCTTTTGATTATGCTTGTCATTTGCACGATGGGCACCAACTAACTACCAGTAATTTACTTCATCCCTCCATGGACTTTTACCTGGGATGTCAGAGCAGCGCCTCTCCCATCCAGTGCTCCCTCTTCCTGTTGACTTAGAGATCCAGCGGACATGTAAATCTGACAGTGTCTTCTCCTTGACTAAAGCCCACCGGTAATTCCTGTAGAATAAATTCAAGTTCCTTGGCAGGGGATCAATGCCCTGCTGCCAGCTTTATTTGGAAGGCTCCCTCAGAGTTTATGCTAATCCCCTGCTCACATAGCCTTGCCGCTCTGTGTCTTCCTGATTTTGCTAATGATGTCCCCCTCTGCTAGGAGTGTCCTTCCACTCTTGTTTGATGTACGAACTCTTCATCGTTTTCAAGGTTCTGCTCATCACCCTATCAAGAAAGCTGCCTTGGACTCCCCCCTCCCGCTCCAGGGCTAGGTGGGCACCTGTCCTCTGTGCTCTCAGAGCACCCCATGCCCACCTCTTCGTGGGAAATCACCACAATATGGTGATCATTTGTTTACCTGCCCCCTCCATGAAGAGAGGGATGGTCTTATTCATCCTTTCTCTCAGCATGCACCCCAGTGCCTGGTGGAGAGCAGGCACCAAATAAATGGTTCTAGAACAGGATCATTAAAAAAAGGGTGGCAGCTGAGAGGAAGTTGAGGGGATGGGAGGAGGAAGGGAATGGAGAGAGAGCAGCAAGTGGGGAGTTTGTGCACCTCTCCTCCTCGGTTCAGTAGCTCCTTCTTGTGACTCGGAATCTGTGTTCTCGCTGCATTGTATCCATTCTGCAGTTCCAAGGAGAGCCTGTCTTTCTCTCATGGGGGATCTTTGATTTGGGTCATGCATGAATGGGACCGAACAGACAGCCTTGGGGACAATCTCTACTCCGCACACTCTCACAACCTGCTCTCTGCCTTCAACCTCAGCCCTCTGGGCACAGGCACACAAGGCCAGGCCAGGCAGGCAGGATCCTGGCAGTGGCCACTGCTTTGTGTCCTCATTCCTCACCTCCTCCACCAAGGCAGGCCAAAGAGGATGATTGTGGCTCCCTCTTAGGGTGGGTGGCCTCATGGCTTTGAGAGTTACACCTGGGTCTCTTTCACAGACCAGATCAGCACCCATAGGGAAACACCACCCTCTGCACCCCCTCACCTCCACCCCACCCCACCCTGTCAGCTACAGTAGAGGAATTTCAAAGCTCTTACAGGCTCAGACAGCGTTTCTAACTGCCCTAAAGCTCTGGAAATAGTCCTGGAAGGAGGGAAATAGAGGTGTCACCCAGCGCTGGGGCTTTGTGCCTGTGTGCGTGTTGGAGGCGGGGTGGGAAGCAGTGTGCCCCAGGGGAAGAGAGTGTAGCCCCTGCTCACGGGTAGCCCGATAACCTCAGACAAGCCACTTGACCCCTGG
>NW_006289395.1:3532022-3532521 GCF_000327345.1 Myotis davidii
TGTGCCCCAGGGGAAGAGAGTGTAGCCCCTGCTCACGGAAGAGAGTGTAGCCCCTGTCCGATAACCTCAGACAAGCCACTTGACCCCTGGTCTCAGTTTAGGAACCTGTAGCAATGGGCTTGACCTCATCTCTCTGCAGCCAGCGCCGCCACTAGAGAGAGGCAAAGGCTTGCAGAAACCCCAGCTCCAGCTCTGGTGGCGCACAGCCCGAGCCCGGGACCCGGTAGGATGGGACCGGCCGCCAGGGCTGGACCAGGCAAAGGCAAGGAAGGCTTAGTCCTCCGCCGGCCAGCGACAGAGGGTACACTCCCGTCCTCCTCCCGGCCCCTCTTTGCGAGCCTGGCCTGGCTCGCCTTGTTGATGAACGGGTGTCCTGAGCTTTGGTGACGCGGAGCTGCGAGTGCCGCGAGGGGGAAGAAGCAGAGAGGAACCCCCCCTCCCACCGGGCGCCCGGGCGTGTGAGCGTAGGCGGCGGGGAGCTGAGCGGCTGCCCCCCCTC
>NW_006289395.1:3533461-3535524 GCF_000327345.1 Myotis davidii
GTACGACAAGGAGTTCGAGTGCAACAACAGCGAGAGCGGCTACCTGTACTGCTGCGGCACCTGCTACTACCGCTTCTGCTGCAAGAAGCGCCATGAGAAGCTGGACCAGCGCCAGTGCAACAACTACCAGAGCCCCGTGTGGGTGCAGACGCCCAGCACCAAGGTGGTGTCGCCGGGGCCCGAGAACAAGTACGACCCCGAGAAGGACAAGACCAACTTCACCGTCTACATCACCTGCGGGGTGATCGCCTTCGTCATCGTGGCCGGCGTCTTCGCCAAGGTCTCCTATGATAAGGCCCACCGCCCGCCGCGGGAGATGAACATCCACAGGTGAGAGCCTCGGGCAGGGGCCCGCCCCCAGGCTCCTGGAGCCTCACCCCTCTCCATACTCTTAACGCGCTTCCCTGGTCCCTTTCGATCTCAGCATACCCCGGTCCCTCCTGACTCTAAAGTCACGTTCACCCTTGCTTCCTTGACATGCCATAAATCAACGCCTCTTGTGCTTGAGGCGGTCGGGGGGATTTACAGAGTATAGTGAGGATTGGCGGGGTCGGTGAAGCTTGAGTGTAAGAATTTTACACATTCTGTCATCCTGGGTGAGGGTCCAGGGCGTAGTTTTTATGGCACTTCGGTGTAGGCTCTTAATACATTTGGTTTTCTGAGTCAAACTGGAGCATCATCCTCAATACAGGAAACTGACCAATGTTGGCACCTCTCGGAAAAGAGTACCAAGTGACTTAGTGTAAACTGGATGGTGTGAGAGATGGGGGCGACATGTTGACCAAGGGCAGATGGTGTCTCCTCACCACAGCCTGCCGAGTGGGCTGCTTATCTTTCGTGCTGAGCCTGGAGGACTTGTTCTTTTAAACCCTGTGGGCAGAACTCTGAGTTAACACTTCTTGCTGTGCTAAACCTGCGGGGCATCTTTCACTGCTGAAAACTGGGAGGCAGTGGGGGCAGCCTCCCACCAAAACTCATGCCAAGAGCTCAAACGGTGGTTGGTAGTCCATGGTTTCACCCTGACTGCCTCCCACCCCACCTCTCCGGCTCCCAATGAGCCCCCTGGGAAGTCAAAGCAGCCTCTTGTTGCTACTCTAGGAACAAAGCACCCAGGAGATATAAACTTCATTTTGCTTCCAGTCTCCTTGTGATGATGAATGGCTGGACGTGGTTCACCAGAGTCCTCTCAGGGAACAGACCCTGCCCTGGGACAGGCCTCCATGTCTGGCACATGATGTGTGCACGGCCTTGGGAACCGGGACCACCTCTCTGACCAGTCCTGCTTCTGAGTTTATCCATCAGGCTGCCACCCTGAGCCAGAGACCTGTTTGTTATTCTTTTGTCCTGAAAACCCTCTTCCCTCACTGCTGGGGACATTAATCACCTGTACTTTGATGAAGAGAGAGAGGCAGAGAGACATTTCTGAGCACTCCCCCCCTCCCCTGTGGATGTTGAGAAAAAAACGATGCTCCCTGGATTTGAGTCAAATCCTCAGAGTGTGGGGACTTCAATGCTGACGACTCGGGTGCTGGAATTAGGGCCCTTCCAGGAGCCCCGTTTCTGACGCTTGCTCATCACCGAGAGGTGCCACTGCCCTCCGTTCCACTCCCATCTTATTTCTCAGGTAGTGAGTCTGTGTCCGCACTGGTCCCGGGAACTGATGGAGGAATTGTGACGGATGGTCTGTGGTCAGTGCAGGTTCTCAAATGCAGAAGGCAGGTGGGACGGACAGCAAAACAAGAACACTCTCTCCTCTGGGTCTTGTCGGAGGGAGAAATTCTTTCTGGACAGGGAAGGAAAGCAGAGAGGGATTTGCCTGTGGGCAAGCACCTTCCTGAAGCAGAGGTATCTGGTCCTTATGGCTCCATCTCTGCTTCCAGCCCCAGAGGCTTGTCTCCTTTTAACCTCCTGTGGTCCTGGCTTCTGATCACACCTTCCACTCTGGCTGTGGCCTTCCGGTTGATTCCATAAACCTTTCTTTGGGATCCTTTCTTCTCTGAGTCCTTGTTCTCTGCTCTTGTAGAGGGAGTTGCCCCCTGCCCTGACCTTGCCACCTCCTGCTG
>NW_006289395.1:3535563-3563779 GCF_000327345.1 Myotis davidii
AAGGGTACTGGGTGTTTGGAAGCTGGCGCTGGCCCGTGTTCTACTGGCTTGTGGCCCTGGAGATGTCACTGGCCCCTCTTGGTGTTTTCTCCCTCCCTGTTACACGGATCTCCTCCCCTCCCCGAACCAGGGCATATGGTGTATGGCTCTGTGGTGATGCCACCGGGGGCAGTTTCTCTCTGGAGTCAGGGAAGAGAGGTAACTATGGGAAAGGAGATGAATTTCAGCCCTCAGACCATTATGTAAATATGAGATGTTTCTCCCTCAGCTTCAACTCCTGATTTCATTCAGTTCACAGCACCTCTTCCAGCAGCTGCAGTCTCGCCTGACAGTGCTTCGGAAACCATCATACTGGTGCTTGTTAGGTAGGGGACAAGGCCTGTCTGTGTTTGGAGGGGAAGGGAGACAAAGCATGAGAGATCCATCTAGGACACCCCAGGAGTGACCTTGGGGGGGCTCATTTTTCAGTTTGGGGTAACTCAGACACAGCAGCATCGCATCTTGACCTCTTCCCAGGTGTGTCAGGGTGAGTGTGCACACTTCAGGGAGCTGCTCACGGACTCCTGGGTGTGCATGGCACCACGGCTACGCTCACTTTGCTCACACTTCAGAGATCGCCGTTTGCTATTGCAGGGAGTTTAATGTGCAGCATTCTTGTTGGGGAATTAGGGTGGGGAAAAGGAGCATGTGAGGGAGAAAGGTAAATATTTATCCCATGATGAGTTCTCCCCAGGGAGAAGGGGGAAGAAAGTCTGCTCTTCAGAGGGCAGTGGAGGAGGTGGGATGTGCATGTGCTTACATATTCCTTGAAATAGTTCAACAAAGACATTTGCTTTCTGAAAAGGCAAGAAGCTCATTCTTTCATTCTTATGTGATTCTCTGAAGGTGGTAGGTGGCTGGGCAAACAGGGTGAGGAGGCTGGGTGAGGAGCCCCAAGATCAACCGCCTGCTTCCTCCTGGGGTTTCCAGCCTGCCCATGCGCACGCACACACACTCCCTAGGGCAGGGCTACCTCTCACCTCCCCAGTCCCTTCAGGGAAGAACAGATTTAAACTTTTCCAGAATTGACTAAGTGTTGCCATCCTGCTTCAGTGGGAGAAGTCGGTGTCTGTAGGGGAAGCTCTCAGCTCTCTTGTGATCCTAACAGATGAGCACAGTCGCACAGGGAGGGGAAAAAGACAGAGAGACCCCGTGATCTGGACCTGGAGTGCCACACCTGGAGAAACGGGGGTGCCCACCTTTACCAATTGCAACCCCTTTTCCCACCAGGATCCCCACCTCACCTTCTTTTCACCTGCCCCGGAGGCTCAAGCTGATGGACCTCAGGCATCCACCGGCTTTAATGCAGTGGTTCTCAACCTTCCTAATGCCATGACCCTTTAATACAGTTCCTCATGTTGTGGTGACCCCCAATTTCATTGCTACAAATTGAACATAATGAAAGCATAGTGATTAATCACAAAACAATATGTAATTATATATGTGTTTTCCGATGGTCTTAGGCGACCCCTATGAAAGGGTCGTTCGACCCCCAAAGGGGTCGCGACCCACAGGTTGAGAACCGCTGCATTAATGTTTCAGGAGCAGCTTCTGCAGTGCTTCCTGGGGACTGTTCCATAAGGGGCTGTTGATGTTGTTAATGTTTCCCAGGGCCGGGGTTCTGCCCAGGAAATGCCGGAGGACACTGGCTTCTTTTTGACAGTAATTCCATACCCGCATCTCACGTTTAAACCTGTTCCTTCCTCCAAAGGCTAATTAACAGACGGGTTGGGAAGCTATTAGGATGCGTTAGATGCTGTTGGTGAAGTCAGAGCTGCCCTGGGTGCTCCCACTGCCTGCTCTGTGATGGAGGGGACAGAGGAATTTGGGGGCTGGGGTGGAGACGTGCTCAGGGCTGTGGGAAGAACAACCCGAGGAGATGGTTTTAGGCAAAAGGAAAAGTATTTGGAGGTGACCCTTACGGACATGAAAGGGTCCTTCACCTTCGGGTTCCTCTGCTTATTTCTAGAGGAATCAAGGGAGCACTCCTTCCCACCCCTCTCCCCTCCAGGAATTAATTGCACACCCAAAGCTCTGAGTTTCCTCACAGACCACAGAACCACAGCACCATTTGCTGACTGATTTAGTGAGTTCTCTTCTCGGGTTCCTGGGCAATGAATTGTCAAATCACCCAAACGCTCCATTTTTTGAAGCACTGTGGGCTCATTATAATGAATTGATCTTAACAGAGAGTCAACTTGTTTTTTTGCTTCCAATACAGCAGTTGGAAGGAAAGAAAAAGAACATCTTGCCTTGGACTGAAGGTCTTAGTCTTGCATGATTTCCATTTTATCTTTGAGTAAAAAAACAAGTACATGTCGGGAAAGCAGTGAGACTGTGGGATGCTTTAGGACGGCTTATGGAGGAGTGGGTCGGGAAGGACACCAGGAATACAGAAAGTAGCAGAACGAGGAGCAGGAGGAAGGGGTCGGGTGAGAAGTGGGCGGTGCTGCTCAGGCCCCGAGCTCGGTTTCCTGCTCGGTTTCCCTCCGCCGCCTGCAGCCATGTGCATGTGTGTTCATGCAACAGATGTGCCGCGCTCACTGCTGTGGGCAAGATATGATTCCAACTGGAAAGTGGATGCTACTTTGGACACAGGAGGCTTTAATTAGTAGGTCAGCCATGCAAATACTTTTCCAAAAATTCCTAGACTTGGCAATTCTCCCTGGTATGTTACTTGCTGTCTTTACATCCACCGCCACCCAACCCTAAGCCCAGAAGGCATGCAGATTTGCCCCTCTTTCCATGCGGGGGGCTCAGAACACATACATTTGAAGGACTCTGCTGCTAAGATACCAAGAGTTTACCCACAGTTGTAGGCTGGCCAGGCACAGGTAGAGGAAAAATCCAGTGCATTCTTTTCAATCTATTTTAATGAGAGGTCAGATTGACTGTGCAGTTGATTCAAATCAATTGTGCAGGAAGCAGTGGTGAAGACAGCTGAAAAAGTGAGCTGATTGAAAGAGGTTAATTCACTGGCCCCAGCCAGACATGTCCATGGGTCCGGAAAGGAAGGGAACTGCACCAAAGGAAGCTTCATTCTTTAGTTTCACTGCACGATTCCTCAGGGTCAGGCAGGATTGTTGCCTTTAGATCTGCACTCTGACTCCTTTTCCGTGGTTAGTGAGAATCTCCACCACTTGTTGGAACCAGCACCAGCTGGGGCTATTGGATGTCGCCACTCTCAAAAAGCATGGTCGACTTTTGAAATTGTGGTGAATTCAAGTGCATTCTGTCTTACAGTTTTTGTTATATCCCTTGACAGTACATATCTTTTGGAACCACACAATTGTGGTTTGAACTTAACTTGTGTATAAGAGGTCTGAGATGGGTGATGGGGTGGGGGACTCTGACAGACTATGTCAGGGACTAGGTTAAATTCAGTTTTAAAATGCCTTCTCCTGGAATTGTTTCCCTCTTTTCTCCATCTTGGGAAACGAACCCATGATTTTTCCCCGAGTCACGTTTATGACCTCTCATTTTTAGCATCTTCTTTTGCAGACATTGCAGATAGGGAAGAGGGCTTGGTGGGA
This sequence comes from Myotis davidii, assembly GCF_000327345.1. Lineage (NCBI taxonomy): Eukaryota > Metazoa > Chordata > Mammalia > Chiroptera > Vespertilionidae > Myotis > Myotis davidii. Next base: position 3,539,136 of record NW_006289395.1, read on the forward strand.
GGGTTGAGCAGCAAACCCTCGGAGGCTCTCAGGCCCTCGAGAGCAGGCTTATTTCAGTCCCATTCAGGGCAGTTGCTAACCCTGTATATTATTGTTATTCTTCTTCTTATTATTGTTGTTATTACTCTTCTCCTCCTTCTTCTTTAGAAGTTAAAGCAGAATATCCTCAAAGGCAAAGGAGTATTCTGTCATCCATTACAGAATCATAGAATTTTTATTGCAGGCGAGTCATTTAACCTAACTCCCCCATTTTATAAGTGAGACAACTGAAGTCAGGGAGGTGGGGTTCAGGGCTGAGGTTTCCTAGCGAGTTGTATGGGCACTGGTCTAGAGGCTAGGTGCCTGTGTCCTAGGCCAGCGTTTCCCTCCTAGGTGCTCCACCTCATTCTGCCCAATGAGAACCTAGTCTGCTTTACTCCGCACACACATGTCGTAGTCATCACTGGATAACTTGCAGATTCAAGATGTGAGTGCAAGCTGCCTGCCTTCTCTTTTCCCCCTACATTTTTTAGCCTTTTCTCGTTCAGTTTTCCCATTCACTAGAATCATTTCCGTTGATCTTCCTAGTCCCTTCACCGTTTCTCCACATATCTTTTTAAAAGGGCAATACCTTGATCGAAGCATCAACCTTTAATAAGATCTGAGTAATGAAGACCATTGAAGGAGGAAGATACAGCGCAAGCCAGAGAGTTGTGAACCCGGGTGACGGGTCACTGAATCAAACTGTAGGCGGAAATCTTAATGAAAAACCGGGGCTGTGAACGCGTTCTCTCTCTCCCAGAGGTGGGCGAGGATGCCGAGACCTACCAACCCCTGACTTTCAGCTTTGTAGACACCAGACACCTCGAGGCGTGTGGGCCTGTGTGGGGGTGATCCAGGTTTGTCCTCCAGGATGGCTCCTGCATGTTCGGGACAGCTCTGTGAGTCACAGGAGCGCATGCACCGTGCCAGTCCTGCCCTTTCTCAGCTCGGGGCCAGGACTGCATAGGTGACTACAGGTGAGGGGTCAAGAGAAGCTTCAGGCAGGACAGCTGATGGAGCTGGACATCTGGGTCCAGTCATTATGTGAATTTAATGTTGGTGGCATGCCTTTGGGGGCCTTTGCCTGCAGTGTGCCTGAGTCTTCCTTTGAAAGAACCAAGACATAGGTTTCCTAAAGTGCCGTCCTTTAAGCAGTCACCTTGGGAGGAGGCACACTGGTTCTTTCCCGAACACATTGCCACAGTTTCCTTCTTGGAAGTGCCTTCAGAGCCAGTGGCATGTCATTGTGACTTTGCGATGGCAGCATATTTGCTCTCAGGGTAGATTTGATGTGTGTAAGCAGCAACAAGTCATGGGGCTGAGGTCGATGAATAAAATAGCTGATCGGCTGGTTATTCATCAGAAGAAAGTGCCTCCAGTAATGAGACCCGCTCTCCTGGGAGCGGCGTCAGCTGCCGCCAAAGGCAGGTGCCCAGGAGGGGTGTCCGGTAATGAACGGCAGCCCCATAGGTCAGGGCTCCGCTCTCCCCGATGACCACTTTGAGGCCACTTCTCACATGGAGGAATAATTACTGGCCTTAAGAAAATCAGCTTCATGCTGCCTTACTGTGTCAGGGCAGACAGTGGGGAAACTGGGAGAGGGGAGAAGAACGGAGACGAAGGTGCAGAACACAGCTCAAAGGGTGGGGGCTAAAAAAGGAATCTCCCACAGTTCTGCTGGAGACAGAAGGAAGGCAGAGAGCTCAACTTAGATTCCTAATTTGACTCTGAGGGTAAAGGGATCCAATTTCTTTGGGACACATGTGGCCAGGCATGGTTTCAGAGCCAGGTGGTCTCTGCGCTCTCTCTTCTGTCCACCTAAATGTCATCGCATCTGCATGTTGGCATTCAGATGAGGTCACCACCTGGGCCAAACAGCTATTGATGGAGCAAAAATGTTGGCAAGCTCAGGAAGATGGGCTTCCCAGGGGGGCCTTGCCAGCAGATTCCTAATGTGCACCGACTGTGCCACCCCAGGCCCTCCCCAAAGTTCATTCTTTTGACCAGAATGATCATGCCCCGCAGCACAGGTGGGGCCAGCTGAGTTTCAGGGCAGGCGACAGGGGCTCCAGGTGCAGCAGTTCTCATTCCTCTTTGCAGCTGGGAAAGCCACAGGCTGTGCGTGCAGGGCTGGGCACTGGCGTTGCTCCCACTGTATGGGCTGGGGCAGAGGCTCTGCCCCTGCTTGGTCCCTGAAGGGCACTCGTGGTCATGCTGGGAGGAGTCAGTCCCGCTATGTGGCTGGGAGCCCCTGGCCTCTGCTCAAGTGCCAGGAAGGGGGATCATCTCCCAGGACCTTACAGAACCTCAGCCCTCTGCAACTCCAGACAGCCAGCGGCAAGGAGGACCTGAGATCTCAGTTAGATGAGGCCTCAAGCCACATGCATGAAACAGCGAGGGAAACACTCGTAAGAGCTCCATCTCCAAGGCTTGCCCCCCACCCGGCACCTGCTAAGCGCTGGACTAGTGGTGTCTCGCTGCGTCCTTCCATTACCCTCTAAGTATAGGTGCTCATCTAACAGATGGGGAAATCAACTCCAAGAGGCTTAGTAACTTGTGAAAGGTCACACCTCAAGTACATTGCTGGGCTCTGTCTCCTTTGGGGGCCAGCAGGGCAGCTGGCTCTCATCTTCCCCGATGTAAATAGTCAGTGATACTCAGATTACTTGGGAAAGCAAAGACCCACCTGCTCATGCCCTGGGACAGGTTGTCACGGGAAGGTTTGGGAAGATAAAAGACCTCCTGATCAGCATACTTCAGGGCTGGTGACCCTCACTTAACACTACATGCTGGGCATGATGGAGCCCCAGGTGGTAAAAGGGCTCTTTTTCAAGAATAGATTATATTGGCTAAGACAGTGAAGGCAATACAAAGAAAATGTAAAAACCTAAACCAGAATGAAAAAAACATAAACCCCTTCCCTTAATCAATAAAGAAATTTTTTTTTTTTAAAAAAGAAAAAAACATAAACCCCTTTTACAGAATTGAAAGAACCCCGGGACGAGTCTGCGTGAGACCGAGCTCCTGAGAGTGATGAGAGAAAAAGCTACCTGGGGGGAGAGGATGGACCTTGGGCCGTTCCCAGTTTTATTACTGAGATGCACAGCTCACAAACAGCCCCATTTATCACACTTCCCCTCCCTGCCCCATTTCTACCAGCCAGCACTGTGCGCAAGACACAGAATGCTGGCCAGCTCTCGTCTGCTCCCTGCTCCAGTTCTGTTCTTTCCCTTTCTTGATTCTCTTTGCCCTGCTTCCCGATTCCTTCTGTTTCTTGTGCCCTCGAGCCCTCTGTCCTGAAAGGCACGAGAAAAAGAAGGTGTCCTGGGAAACCCTTAGAGCCCAGGTTTTACTCTCAAGCTCGGTCCTCACGGTCCACGGTGGTGGGTGGTGGTGATGACCTTGGTGGTGGTCAGTGGCAGGGCTCAGATTGCCTGGCCTGCAGTTCCAGGGCACTCATCCAGTTGAGGTGGGGGTGGGAACCGTGGCCTTGGCTCCCCCAGGGACATGGCATTCTTGAGCAGGGTTCCAGCCCCCACCCTGGCTCATTCCTACTCCTGGTTAGAGGACAAGAGAACCCCGGGTCCTCCTTGTGGAAGCTACAGTCCCCTTCTCAGAACTCATGGAGGCTGCATCCCGAGCAGGCTTGAGTGGCCCAGCTTTGGCCCTGCTCCCCGGTGGTTGGGAGGAGAGTTGCTGTTTTCTGCCGCTTCCCAAACACGCTATTTCTTGCTTTTTTGGCATTTGGTCTCGTGTACTGTTCCCATTAGCTCCGGCATTAAAGTCTCATTACTTAGGACATCTGTCCTCTAGACATATTCGTGGTTCCCTTAGCCAAATGTCCTCTTCTGGGAGGTCTGCTTCCCATCCGTAGTCACCTCTTCGCTCTTCCTTGGGTTTTGCTGCTGCAGCGAGGAGGGTTCGGAACCCTGAGAGGGAGTGCCTGGGATGGAGGTGGCTGTTCCTTTTAAATGACTTCTGAGAGTGTGTTCCAGAGCCTTCTGAGGTCCTGGGAATGCAGACCCTTGTTGTGACCCCTAGGCACCGGGCAGGGAGGGGGCTGAACCCCATAATAGCAAAGAAGTTGCCAGGAGAGCTTTTCTTCCCCCGTCTTAACTCTGGGCAGGGTCACGTTAATCCACTTCCTCAACACAACGGCCTGAGGCCCAGCCTGAGCTCCCAGGACTCCCCATCCCAGCCTCCCTGTTGGACTATCAGTTGACCCTCCCTGACTTATCACTGCGTCCTGAGCTGTTTGCCTGAACTTTCCCAGGAACGCTATCCCATCAGCTTGGAAGGCTCTTTATGCTTTGGGAAATCAGACAGCGCTTCTGTTCTCAGATAATCAGCAGCCGGCTCTTACCCACCTCCGTGCCAGCCCCTCCTCCCCCACCCCAAGCATTTGCAAAGAGGATCTGTCACTTCTCTCTGTCTTTTAAGTCACATCATTAAAATGTTCCTTCTTGTTCCTTTCGGCATCTTTGTCCACTGTTGCTTCTTTCTCCATCTGTCCTTTTGATTCCTGCTCACTCCTGTTGGGTTGTGTTCCTTTTCCGCTCTCCCTCCGGTCTCCTTCTTGAACTTGTCCTGCCGTAACTGCATCAACTCGGACACTGCAAACTCAAATCTTCTCCAAATTGGACCTGGGCGAAGTTGTTTTTCTTTTCTCTGTCAGATAAAAAGCTGTGATGAACTGACTAATAGCTCAGACAGGACTTCAAAGATTGCGCAGGGCCCAGGCACGGTGCAGAAGGACAGACTGTCTTCAAGCAGGCTCCTCCATGGACAATTGGCCTGCTAATTGCAGTCATTCTTATCTATTCAGTAAAGCAGCTCCCCAAAGATCAGTGTTCTTCTCTTTTTTTAAAAGCCTAGTTTGTAATCCTGCAATGGCTCAGGAAGCAGTAAAAATGCATTTCCTTCAAGTGTTTTGTAGTTTCCATGTCTGTTTCATTGATTGGGATTAGCCTCCCCCCATTTCTGCTCAAATAGCCATGCTTGACTGTAGGCTGCTTCCAGTTCCCATTTTAATTCCTCCGGAGTCTCCTGCTAATTTCCCCTCTTGTTTCTTTTCTTTTGTATTTCTGACTTTTAGAATCCAGAAACCCTCTCCCTTTCGGCGTTGTGAATTCTGTTACAGATGACGCCCTAGTCCCAGAATGAGGGCTTGCCTCCTCTCCTGCCCCAGGATGACCAGCCTGGCAGGACAGGTCAGGAACCTGGGGGCAGACTTGGCACAACGTGCCCTGTCTCTGGGGGACAAGGCAGCAGTGAGCTCTGTCTTTGCTCTTCTGTTCTTTCTCAATGGCCTGTGCCGCCTGAGGAGCCTGCGCACACATATAGCACTGTCTCCAACACCACTGTTTGGATGGAGGAGGCAGGATCGCGCCTACTGTGGAACCTGACTGGACGCACTTATATAGTCCTGGGTCCCTTAGGGAAAGGACTTGGACCTGTCTCCCTTTGCCTGCTCATGTGGCTCTTGGGGGACACCTAGCAAAGCCCCCGTTGTCACTTTGGGAGTTGTCATCCACCTGTCTTTTCCTTAGAGTATTTGCTGGGAGCCAAATAGAAGGCAGGCTAATCCCGCTTCTGTCATTTTTTGTCCCCATGACCTTAGCAACTCCCTTGGCCCCGCCTTGGTCTGGTAGCCTGGCAGTGGGATGGGGGCTACCCCGTTGTGGAGGCATGTTCTTCTTTGGCCCATTCTGAACTCAGCACACCTGGGAGGTTCAGGACAAGAGTCTACATCTGAAGATCTGTACTTCCCAGTCCACAGCCCTGGGGGCGGGAGAAGATGCATTTTCCTGGCACACTCAGTCACAAGAATGCTATTCAGACTCATGACTGAAAGGGACTTATGAGGTGTTTTAGTGCCTCTCCCTCTGGGCACCAGATCTCCCTTCTCTCACACTCATGCATCTAGAGCGGGGGGCTCCCCCAAACCTTGAGGCTATCCATTCTGTTCTTAGGATGCAATTCCAGTTAGTTTTCATGGGGGAGCGGGGTGACATTGACTTTGCTGGCATGAGGTCCGCCCAATGGAACCACCCAGAAGGAATGTATCTTTTCCTGTAAGACAACAAGACGTCTCTTTGAATGGCAGTCAAAACCCTCTCAGACTCCCTTCTCCTGGATTAACATCCTTAGTTACAAGTGTGTTTCTCATGAGATATGGTTTTAAGTCTTCGTGCCTGTGCAAAGTTGTCTGTTATAATTTTACAGGGAAACCCCAAGTGATGTTGCCAACAGCAACGTGTGGGTCTCAGTCATTCAAACACAATTTTAACATCTAAAGATTTTTGGGGAGAAATTGGTCAGTCTCCAGCCGTCGGCACCAATCCATCTCCTCCACCACGATGTCAAGAGGACAAATGTGTTTGCCAATTTTGTTCACTCCTGTATTGACTAGAATAGCACTTGGCACAGAGTAGGTGCTCAGTAAATATGGTTGAATGAATGAGTGACTTAATTAATTAAAATGGAGAGGATTTTGAGTGGTCATTTCCCATCTATCTCACCTTTCTGATGGTTACATTGATATGAAGGTACTGTGTTTGGAAATGACGGTAGTGTTTATAATATATATATTTTTAAATTCTCACCCAAGGACATGCTTAGAGAGAGGAAGGGAGAGAGAAACAGAAATATCAATGTGAGAGAGAAACATAAATTAGTTGCCTTCTGTACGTGTCCCAACCAGGGACCAAACCCACAACCCAGTTATGTGCCCTGACTGGGAATTGAACTGGCAAACTCTTGGTGCACAGGGCAATGCTCAGTCAACTGAGTCACTCAGGTTGGGCTATACTGTTTTTAAGAAGGGAAAGGAAAGCAGTGGAAATGAGAGGAAAAGAAAAAGGAAAGAAAAAGGGAGGTAAGAAGAACGAAGAAAAAAGTAATCCTTTGCAGAAAATGTTGCCCTGGCCAGTTTGACCCATTTGACCTTTTATGGCCCAATAAAATCCATCCTGACTTGTTTTGCGTAAGGTCACTTTGCCTTTCTCTGGGACTTCATCTCGAAGCATCCTTGCACACTGTTGAAAGCACGATCAGTGATGGCCTTGCAGAAAGGAGCAAACGGACACTCTCTTTACACTCGGCTCACAAAGTCCAAGTCCAAGTTCGGCAAAAACTGCTGTGTGACCAGATGCATTCCTGTCCGTAGGCTTGAGTAGAAAATGTGGGATGTGGGCGGTCCCTTCCAGGATGACCCATGGCCACAGCCATGCCATGTGTCTCCCTGTCCACACCAAGAGTTTGGCCATCTGGCATCACTGAGTCCTCCAAGACTACCCTCTTCTACCCATCCTTGGTCGTGGTCCTATAGGCTGGGCCTATGTACACACCGGGACTTATATTTGGATGTATTTGTTAATCAGATACTTACATAGTACTTACTAGCTGCCACGTTCTGTTCTAATTGTTCTACAGAAATTAACTTATTTAATCTCCATAATAACGCTGAGAGGTAGACATTATTTTTGGCCTTCTTATTTTGGCCTCATTTCTTTCAATGTGGAAACAGAAGCACAGGGTACTTAGTAGCTAGCTAGTGATCATCCACACTGTACACCATGTGGCCGGCACTCTGACCTAGGCACTCTGCCTTCAGAATCCTTCAAGCCCTTGTGTTTAACCACTAGGCTAACCCACCTTCGTTTGCCTCACTATAGATTTAGGTCTGTGTCCAGAGCAAATCAAGGTGACACCAACAGTAACATCAACAGCAGCAGCAGCGGGTACATTTATTAACTCATCTATCACTTGTCTGTCCAAGTGCTAGAACAAATCTCGGTGGCATTTTTTGGAACAAGTGGGAGCTGCATTTGATGCCTCCACGTCTTTAATTCATTCTCAGATAAACAATCCAAATATTTCTGAAAAGTCTGGGCTTGTTATTGCTGCAACTGAATCTCCCAATCCTGGATGAATTTTCCTATGATAGATGAGGCAAGGGATGGAGTGTGTGGAGATGATGCTATTTGGGATGAATGGGGCCTCAGGGGTCCATATTCCCTCTCTCTGCCTAGCTCCTGGCTGGCCATCCAGCGGCAGCCCCAGGAAAGGCGCCCATCAGGATGGAGTGACTCCCAGGCTGGCCTGAAAAACAAAGCAGGAGGCTGAGCCTTCCCTCGCCGAGTTGAGTTCTGCGATGTTTATTGGCCACGATGCATTCCAATTGTGCCGGGGACAACTCAGACCTGCGGAACTGCTCCGTGCAGATGCACAAACATTGTTACCACAACAAAGGAGAGCGCCACAGCCCCTCGGAGCCTCTCTGTATGAGGAGAGTGGTCTCGCGCGCACACAAAGCGGGCAGCTGTGTTTTTCAAGCGGACTGCGAGAGAACCAGGAATAAGGGGAACTAAATTAAGCCATTCTCCTTGGACCATGTGTATTAAAAATATATTCACTTCACTGGTCCGGAGTGCATATTTCAGAGAATGAGAGCACCCCGGCTGCCCAGTAGGGAAGGATGAGGATGAGGTTAAAGAAGACGCCGGTTGCTCCCGGGGTGTCAATGCCGCGTGAAAACTCAGTTATCTGGGACTCACATAACCAAACTCGATTTAACGGAAATAGAATGTCTGCACTCTACTTTCAGGAGAAATCCAAAAGACGTAGCTATCAGTGATTTACTTAAAGAAAGCAAATTCGTCCATGGCTTGTCCCGCAGTCTTCATAGGAATAGCTTCTAGGTTTTCTGCATTTTGTTTAGTTTTCCCTGTGAAGAGAAAGAAAGATTAGACCGGTGGCCCACTCACTGAAGGACCTTGCAGTCTTAAAAAAAAAAAATTATATCCAGTGTGCTCTACTTAATTTGGCAGGAATACTTTTAGAATATTCTTCAAAAACAAGAGTGTTCTCATTAGTCTGTAGGAATAAGAACGTTAACCAGAAGAGCTTGTTCATCTATTTGGCCTTCTGTCATATGTACCCAGCAGCATAAATTGCTTCCTACCCCCAAAGAAGAGAAAGTGGAGAAAGTGTGTGCTTAGGGTTCTAAACTCGCCAGCTTGCCTTGCTCTCAGCACAGGAAGACTTAATGACTACTCACTGGACTCATATTCCCCATTCTGTGTTATTTAAATGACTCAGAAATCCAGGGACAAGGCAGAGGCAGGAAAGTATATTAATTCAGATTAAAAAACAACAACTTATTACCAAATGAACTAAGGGTCCCCAGGTTCCTCACTTAATTTGGGGGAACCTAAGTTTTTCCATTTGTTCACTGAAAATTGTGACAAAAAATTACAGGGTTTTTTTTATGTGGCCCCCTTTTCCACATTGGTTTTTAAACTTGGAAACTCCGTGAAGCCTGGAGAGCAGGACTCCTCACTTTGGTCTTATGCAGAGCAAGGGTCTAGTGAAGTATATTGTTGCCCTACCCTGAATTTCATTTGACAAAAATGGTAAAACAATGTAAAAACTTTCAAAGCTGTTGATGTTGGTGGCTCACTGAAGTGAATAGGACTGGGCAGTTGGGGGCAGCTGAGTTCTGTCTGGGTAGATATTTCCACTAAAGATTGAACACGCTAAAACCTTGTGTTCAGAGACCATTGCAAGGACATAGTAGGTGAAAAGAACAAATGTGATTAAGTGATGGGGGGTTAGAATGATGGATGGATGGATGGATGGAGCATTGGATGGATAGATGGATGGGTGGAGCATTTGGATGGATGAATGAATGATTGAATGGATAATTCAATGATGTAAAGCCAGCCTATGTTTGAAATCTAGATTTACCATTTACTAGTTGTGTGGCTTTGGGAAAGATAGCAAATCTCACAAAATCTTAGTTTCTCTCAGCAGTATAATGCAGCACCTGCCATATAAGGTTGTTTTGAGGATTATATAATATGCACGTAAGAGTTTCTGGCACATAGTAATTGCATATTAAACGATAGCTTTTAATTTCCCAAGCAGGCAAGACTATGAAGCAAAGTTATGAGCAGGGTTGTTTATGTTTCTATTGTTAAGGGGAATCATTTGCTATTTTAAGAAAGGTTTCATGTCTTGAACGCAGGTGCCAGCACATCAGCATGTTGATTGGGCTTGGTCCCTGTTGTCGAGATAACTCAACACCTAGGAAATTCAAACACACTATCATGGCCTTGGGACCACTGACAACAGTAACCAAGGTTTGGGGCAAATAAATAATGGGTCTTGACCTGAATCCCTCATTTACTAATTGTCTCACCACGTCCGAATGTTAACTGGTGTTTGCTAAGTGAGCAGATCCAGCTGGCGAGGCCAGGAGGACGAGTTCAGCCTGTGATTCACAGGACAGTGAAATGTCCGTAATCGGCAGTCCCAGGACACCCAGACTCAAGTCCCAGGCGCTTGCTTCAAATTTGTTCCATCCTTCTCTCATCCGAGGATTAGCCTGAGCCTCAGTTTCTTGTTGAAAATGGGCGTAATCATAGCTACAAAGGTCACAGGGTTAGTACAACATGGGGCAGGTGATCACCTTTAGAAACTAAATGTTATCCAACGTGAGATGGCACCTCAATTATGCAGATGGTTAGTATACAGCCGTGCTGAAGGACTCGTCTCCCGGTCTGAATGATCAGAACGACAGCTTTCCCTGCTCAGGCCTGCTGTCCAGGCCTCCAGGTGATCACTGTCCCCGCCTGCCACGCATCCCCCAAAGCAAGCCACAGAGTCCACATGCCAAAGGGAGCAGAGAACCACGGCAATTACCTGCATAATTCAGGCAAAATGCATTTTTATTTGATATATCCAGATACTGCAGCAAAAGTGGCCCTGGGGCAGAGGGAGATTGGAGCAAGCAGGACAGTGAGAAAGGTTCTTCAGCTTCTTAAATTGGACAGGGCTGTGGTCTGCATGCGAGGTGCTCGGCTGGGAACCTGCCCTCGCTCCTCACTTGCCCATCTCTGTCTCTCTCCCTCTGATTCTTGTTCCCTCTGCATGCCTCTCACCTTCTGAGTCACTTTTTTATCTGAATTTCTTTTTGAAGAAATTCGCTCCTCCTACCTACTTATCTCTGTCCCTCTGATTCTGTCCCCCTTCTTTCTCTGTCTCCTTGTCTGTCTCTCTTTCTCTCATCCCCTTATCCTGAATTCTCTCTCTCTGCCTCTGTGTCTCTGATGTGCTCATTCTCTTTCCATCTGTCCGTGTCTCTCCACCTGCTTCCTTTCTCTCTGTCTCTCCCTCTGTCCTCTCTCTCTGCTTGTCACTGTCTGTCTGTCCCTCTCTCTCCTTCAGATCTGAAAACTGCCTCTACTCTTTTATAGAATCCTCTTCCCTTGTTCCTCAGTGACCAATTTTTTTTTTCCTGCGGTTAGAAAGTAGCTCAGGCCTTAACCCATTTCCTCTGGCGCATCCAAATTAATTAGGTGAGGCTGGGATCGCACATTCAGAATTAGAATAATATTTATCAAGCACCCTGGAGAGAAGGGGATGGAAGATGGAGAGGAATGGGAGCAAGGAGGGAGGTTGGAGCCAAGGAGCTGAGGGAGGGGGAGGGGAGATGAGGAGAGGGAGAGCTGGCAGAGGGGTTGCTCCTAAGGACACACTGTCTGGAAAGGATAATCTTGGAGAATGGAGTTCAGGAGTCAGGGAAGCACGCAGGGCTGGGTGGCCACCCTGGGACCCTTAGATAGCCTGGCTCTTCAGGGAACCTTCTCTAGCATGTCCCTCCTCTTTGGTGGTGCTGCCCGGCTCAGCCCTGCCAACTGGGCATCTGAAGAGGATACAGTGCAAGCCATCATCTCCAGGAGACAGGTGACTGCACCCCAGGTAAAGCTCCCTCTCCAGCAGCAGCCACATCTGAGCACGCTCAGTGTCCACCATGCTTGGTGGTCTCCAGGAAGGCATCTTCCCTCACCCCTCAGTCCTCGGAGCCTGAGTCCTGCAGGGCCTCTTGGGAGGTGGTCATCGGGAGACTCCCCATCCTGGGAGGGGTGAACTCAGTTAGAAATTTCTTCTCTGCTGCATCTTCGTTGGCCGATGAGCCTCAGAGCAAATCTACTCTGAAATGGCATTTCCACTGTCAATAGGGAAACAGGTGAGGCTGGGCTGGAAGTACTACAGCTGGGCTGTGAGCCAAGACCCGAGGATGCACTGCTGACCCCGACAGGCGTGGTCTTTCCTCAGGACGTGGTTCCCGTGTGCCCAGCTCCACTGTGCCCCAGAGCCTAGCCCAGGGTCTGATCTTGGTATGGGCTGCTCAATAGATACCTGTGGGACCAGATTGCGTTGAGCCTGAATGAAAGACCCGCTTCATCTGGTGCTGTGTAGATGTAAACCAAGATTTTCACCCCTCCCACTATGACACTGTGGGCCATACAATTCTTTGTTCTGGGTGTTCTGTGTGTTGAAGGATGATTAACAGCACTCCTGGCCTCTCCCCACCAGCTGCCAGTAGCACTTCCCTCCCCAATTGTGACAACAAAACGGTCTTTGGATCTTGCCAATCACCAGGGAAAACGAGTGATGTGGATTCAGGCTTGGCTTACCAAAAGCAGTGGACTTAACCATGAGAATCCTTGCTCCTTCATGGGCACCAGACAGTAGGAATCCTTAAGAATTTGGGAGGTAAGGCAAAGAAAGAAAGAAAAATAATGTAAACCTTTCTTTGGTAATAGCAGCTTTACTGAGATACAATTCACTTATGGTATAATTTATCCTTAAATTTTAAAGTGTACCATTCAGTGATTTGGGTACATTTAGAGTTGTCCAGCTATCTACCATTCCTATCCAATTTTAGAACATTTCACTTTCCTCAAAAGAAACCTTATACCTATTAACAGTCACTCTCCATCCCCTCCCCCAGCCCCTGGTCACCACAAATGGACTTTCTACCTCTGTAGACCTGCCTGATCTGGACATTTTATGTAAGTGGAGTCATTCAACATGTGGTCTTCTGTGACTATTTTCTTTCACTTAGCACGATGCTTTCAGAGTTTATTCATGTTGTAGCATGTGTCAGTTCTGCATTGCTTTTTAAGGCTGAATAATAATCCATTGTGTGAAACACCATGTTTCGTTTATCCACTCAGCAGTTGAGGTGCACTTAAGTTGTTTTCACTGTTTGGCTATCCTATATAATAAAGAGGTAATATGCAAATGGTCATCACACCCTCATGCTGTCATGCCATAATGGCTCAGACACTCAACACTGGGGAGAGAGGAATGGGGACCAGCCAGGCACAAATGAGCTCACAAGAGAGGAATGGTGACCAACTAGGCACAAATGAGCTTGTGAGAGAGGAATAGGGACCAGCCAGGCTGTGGCCTGGGAGAGGGACAAGCTGCCCGCCCTGTGGTCCTGGGCACATGCAGCTGTGGCCCAGGGAAAGCCGCCTGCCCACAGTCCCCTGTGGCTGCAGCCGGCCTGGGCAAAACCAGCCAGGACCTGGATATCTGTGGACGGCCATAGGGAGGGAAGCCCTGGTCCTGGGTGCTGGGTGAGGCAGAATAGATTAGGGGTGATCAGGCCAGCAGAGGAGCAGTTAGGGGTGATCAGGCCAGTAGGCAGAGGTGTTTAGGGACAATCAGGCAGGCAGAGATGGTTAGGGGCTATCAGGCAGGCAAGCAGAGGGGTTAGGAGCAGGCAGGCAAGCAGTTAGGAGCCAGCAGTTCCAGATTGTGAGAGGCAGTCAGACATCCCCTGAGGAGTCCTGGATTAGAGAGGATGCAGGCTGGGCTGAGGTACCCTCCTCCCCCATGCATGAATTTCATGCACCAGGCCTCTAGTTATTAATAATGCTGTATAAACCTTCGTACACAACTTTTATGTGGACATCTGTTTTCATTTCTCTTGAGTATATACCTAGGAGTATATACCATATGGCTGGGCCATATGGTAACTATGCTTAACACTAGAGGCCCAGCGTGCACAAAATCGTAGGTGAGTAGCTCACTTCCACTTGCCTTAGCTGGCCACCCTGCCCATCGCTGTTTTCAGCTTGTGCCCCGCCCCACCTGCCATGAGGGCCGCTGCTTGTTTGGTCGTGATGGTGTTACGGTGTGACGGCCACAGGCCTTTTATATAAGAGATTTTGAGAAATTACTAAACTCTTTACCAAAGGGCCTGCACCATTTCACATTCCTACCAGCAGCTTAAGAAGGCTCTAACTCATTGTGGTTCCCATTTCCATTTTCCTGATGACCAACGATGTTGAGCTGCTCTCCACGTTTACCTTCTTTAGAGAAATGTCTCTTTATATCCTTTGTCCATTTTTAAACTGGGTTGTTGGTTTTATATTGCTGAATTTGAAGGATTCTTTATGTAGCCTGGATATGTCTCTTATCAGAAATATGATTGACGGATAGCTTTCCCATTCTGTGGGTTATCTTTCATTTTATTGAAAATATCTTCTGAAAAGTTTTTATTTTTTGATTTTTTTGTTACTCTTCACCTGAGCATATTTTTTTCCCATTGATTTTTAGAGAGACTGAAAAGGAAGGGGGGGGGGAGAGATGAGAGAGACACATCAATTGGCTGCCTCCTGCACGTGTCCCAACTGGGGCCTGGGATTGAACCTGAAACCCAGGTACATGCCCTTGACCGGGAATGGAACCTGTGACCCTTTTGGTGCTTGGGCTGACGCTCTAAGCCCTGAACCACACCAGTCAGGGCTAGAAAAGTTTTTAATTTTGATGAAGTCCAATGTATCTTTTATTTTTCTGCTGCTGCTTGTGCTGTTAGTGTCATATCTAAGAAATCACTGCCAAATGTATGGCCCATAGATTTATTTCCATAATTTCTAAGAGTTTACAGTTTTCGCTCTAATATTTAGATCTATGATCTGTTATGAGTTAGTTTTTATATATGGTGTTAATTAAGAGTCCAAGTTATTCTTTTGCCTGCAGATATCTAGTTTTCCAAGCACCATTTCTTAAAGAAACTGTTCTTTCCCCATTGAGTTTTCTTGGGACCCTTGTTGAAAGTCATTTGGGCTCTCAATTCTATTCCATTGGTCTATATTTCTGCTCTAACTTGTAGCTCACTATTTTCTCACCATGTAAAGGTGGTGGGAAGGTGTTGTTGATTAACAGGAGGATGAAGGAATCCGGTAACTTGCATACAAGTGTGGTTTAAAAAAATAAAATATTTATCACATTTTGAAATTAGAAGGCATGTTAGAGATCCTGCTCATGTCAACCCTTGTTTTGCTAATAGGGGGAAATGATTACTTTTAAATTTTATTTATTTATTATTGAGTTGACATTGGTTAATAAACTTATATAGATTTGAGGTATACAATTCTATAATACATCATCTGTATATTGTATTGTGTGTTCACCACCCCAAGTCCAGTCTCTTTCCATCACTACTTATCTCCCTTATATTTCCACACCCTCTACTACATCCCTGATCTCCCTTCCCTTATGTCCATGGTTGGCAAACTGCGGCTCGAGAGCCACATGCGGCTCTTTGGCCCCTTGAGTGTGGCTCTTCCTAAGCCTTAGGAGTACCCTAATTAAGTTAATAACAATGTACCTACCTATATAGTTTAAGTTTAAAAAATTTGTCTCTCAAAAGAAATTTCAATCATTGTACTGTTGATATTTGGCTCTGTTGACTAATGAGTTTGCCGATCACTGCCTTAGGTCATCACCATGCTCTTGTCTGTGCCTATGAGGTTTTTTTTGTGGTGTTTTTTTTTTTTTTTGCCTAATCCCTTCACCTTTTCCACCCTGCCCCGCAACCCCCATTCCCTCTGATGGCTGTCAGTCTGTTTGTTCTCTATACATTGTAATGTTAGAGATGAACAAAACTGCCCAAAGGCTCACAGCTCATCAGTGGCAGAGACTAGGATTAGAATCCAAATCTCTTGAACCATCCAGGCAATTTTTTTCTTATTCCCAGGCCCTGAATCTCAGGTCTCTGACCACAGGTCTGCCTGAACCTCCTTTACCAAGCTAGTGAGCTTGTGTGTCCTCCCTCACTGCTGAGTCCCCTGCAGTGAGTGTGTTTGAGGGGTGGCATGTGTCTGCTCCTTCCTTTCCCACTGAAGGAAAGAAAGCAGTGAAGGGAAAGCAGTTGGAAAATTGGAAATTGCTGTGTAAATGCCACCGAATGATAAGATTGCTGGTTTGATGCTCTTCTCCCGGGAAGGGTCAGGGTGTCAGAGGCAGCAGAATGGAAGGAAGCAAACCACTTTCAGACATGCTTTTAAACTGCCAGGGTTGTCACTTCCCAAGGGGACAGTGTGGGAGCTGCCTTGAGCCTGGGGCTGGGCTGGGCTGGGCTGGCTGTGTCGCCTTGCCTCACATCTCAGGGACACCCCAGGTAGATGGAAGAGTTCTTGCCCAGCTCATGCAAGACGGGTTCACTCAGACCTGGGAACCTGGCCCTAGGGGGACAGTATCCAGATGGTGGACCCTTGATGCTGTCCACACTCATCTTTGTCTTTTCAGAGTATCCCTGTGTGTCTCTGTTTTCAATCCACACTGCCTATCTCATGTGTCACACCCACAGAGTGAGTCCTGTTTGAAACCAGGCTGTGGAGTGATTTCCCCTGAATTGTGAGCCCTCAAAAGGCAGGGGCTGTGTCCTGTTTGCCTCTGTCTCTGCAGGGCCAGATGCAGGCTGAGTGCTCAGTGAATGTGGGTTTGGATGTCGAGGCTCGGGGTTGAGTGAGTCTGTGAGGGAAGCTTCTCTTGGCTCGTTGGCCTCTTACAGAGGGGGAGGCCTCTCCAGCACCAGCAGCTGCTCCCTGCGCCTCTCCTGCCTGCGCATTTCCCTCCCTGCATCTGTAATTGCTCTCTCCTCCAGGCTCCAGTTGTGTTCCTTCTGTACCACCCATGTGCTCTGATACCTTTTTATCTGTACATCCTGTCATTGCAGCTAAATCATACATTTCTTTGATGGCAGGAGGTGTGTGTGGTACTTATTTGGGTCACCAGCATAGAGCTTGCACTGGGTGCGTGTTTTTCAATGGGGAAGTGCTCGCTCTGATATTAGCAACCTGCTGCTGAACGTGAGGCCCACGGTGTCAGTCCTGCTGCAGTGACGGCTGCTGGCCAGTGGCCCTAGATATCTGCCGGGAAGCGGGGGTTTGGGGAAGCCAGTATTTTGTAAGGGCTCAGAGTTCCTTGATTGAAGTGAATTAAAGAAAGAAACCATGATCACTGCATTCTGGTTGCCCAGCATGGCAAGCTCTAGCCTGCATTCCCACTGAGCCCAGCCCCAGAGCAAGCGGTGGCTGTGAACTGAGTGCCCAGGCTCGTCCCCTCCCGCCTCTGAGCAGGCATCGGAGGCCTTTGTGGCCGGCACATTTGCCCAGGGAACCTCACTGTGTTTTCTCCTCCCATTTAGGGCTCTGGCTGACATCTTGAGACAACAGGGACCAATCCCCATAGCACACTGTGAAAGAGAAACGATCTCGGCCATCGATACCTCCCCTAAGGAGAGCACGCCGGTCAGATCGTCCTCCAAAAACCACTACACCCCCGTGCGCACAGCCAAGCCGCCTCCAGGTAAGTGCGCGCTGAGAGCCTTGGGTCTCTGCTCAGGCTGCTGAGAGGTCTCGGTGATGTTGCTGCTCCCGTGGGGCAGGTCCTGGAGCCTGTGCTGTCAGACTTTGATGGGCAGCTGGGCTTGTGGGAGTCTGGGGCCTGTCCCCTGGGGAGGGATTGGCATGGTGGAGATGCCGCCAATGCGTGTCCGCCCAGAGGAGAGCTGTTGATTTAGCATCTGTGATTTAGAGAGTGGTTGGCAGAATCCTCTTACCTGAAAGAGGTGTACGGTCACCTGGTCACCCGCCTGCCCATGTGGGGGAAGGTTTAGACCGAATGGGATGTTATGTGACAATAAATTGCTGCAGTCGTTGTAGAGACTTCTCAGCTGTTAGAATCTCAAACACACACACACACACACACACACACACACAACAACAACAACAACAAACACAACACAACACAAAGCAAAATAAAAACCCCAAAACAACCACACACAAAAACCCCAACACTTCAAGGGTAGGGATTCTGTCTGGGTTGTAGGGTGAGCCTTCCCTGTGCTCTGATGATTGCTGGCTGGATGATGAGTTGCCATGTAATAGCAATACACCTTCTGCTCTTCTGCTTGGTCATTACTGTAACTGTATGAAGGGAACCAAGCAGGGCTCACTTCCCTTGTTGTATGAAACAATAACTGAAGCTCAGGGAACATTTGCGACTTGGACAGGTCACTAAGATATTAATAATAAGACATCAGTAATGACAGTGATATAACCTCTCATGATTGGATCTTGCTCTGTGCCAAGTGTTTTGCTGAGCATTTTATGTGTTTTTCTTACTGATTTTTCACAGAAGTTTTAAAAGTACTTATATTGTTCCCATTTCACACGAGGAATAGGGCGGTTCAGTATGTTTCCCAAAGACAGGGTTGTTAGAAAGAAAGCCGGGATTCAAACTGGGGCATAAAGGTAACAATAATCGGGACTAGAAAATCCTAATATCCGAACCCAGCAGGGTCATGAATCCAAAGTGTCTGAGTGGATAGTCTCCTTAAAAGTACAGCTGGGGAAGTTGTTTCTCATTATGAGCTGTAACAGACAGCCAAATACTGACCCCAGTCTTCGACAGAGCTTCCACTTTGATACTTGGGTCTGCAATCTTCACATCCATCTCCCTTTTCAAAGGATGGGCTGCATGTAGTGTGAACTAACCCTGCAATAAGGATATACACAGCTGGGTGGAGTGGGTCTGCTGCAGATTCAAAATTATAGTTAATATGCCTCTGGGATCAAATTTATTTTCCATTCATTCTTGAATTTTCTTAAATTTACTAAACCAGAAACCACATAAATGTATTTAAGGTAATAGCATTAAATCTTTTGAGAATCTGATTAAAGTTAAGGACATTCTCCTTAGAAAATATAGATATATATGAATATACACATTCATCCCACATTTTGCATTGGATTTAAGGGGATTCACAGACCTTTCCAAAGTTAGAGATCCCTGATTTCAAGTTAAAGATGAGCGACCCACCTTTGCAGAAAGTCTAAGATGCATTTTTAGCCTTAATGTCATTGATGCTTAAAATGTAAGCAATAGGAGGAATCTTGGCAAACACACCACACACACACACACACACACACACACACACACACACACAGACTCACACACACAGACTCACACACCCGGGCCAGTAGTTATCTACCCACATGCACTTTAGAATTACCTGGAAAGCTGTTACAAATACTGGGCCCCACAAATTAACCGGAATTTCCAGGGATGCTGCTGGGATGTTCCAGGGATCCCTCTGGTGATTTAACGTGCGGACAGGGTGAAGAACCACTGGTCCAGATGGGTTCTTTCATGCTGTGAGTGAGGACACTGAAAGATTGTGCCGGCGGTTCTCACATTTGGCTGCACATTGGAGTTACCTGTGGAATCACCTGAGGAACTTTGAAAATTAAGGGTACCTGGGCCCTAAACCCAGAGATAGTGATTTAATTGATGTGTGGGGAGGGGTGCCTAAGCATGGTGGGTTGCCGGGGGCAGGGAGGGGGAAGGGATGGTTTGGTGTTTAAAGCTTCCCAGGTGATACTAATGTGGAGCAAAGCTTGAGGATCACTGGGCTATGGGCATTACATATAGGGCCGTTCTCACTAATCCTTCTGGTCATCCGTCACCCTGGGATCTGGCCTTGGTACCTTGACCATCCTTGAGTAGGGCATTTGTTTCTCTGAAGATTCATGGTTTGAAGTCAGGCTGCTCCAGAATCTATGTGCAGTTCCGGAACTTCAGGTCTCTGACATCCAAAGCATCCTTGGACGTTTACCTTCACCCCTGTCTGCTCTGATTTTCTCTGTCTCACTTACAAGCCAGCTGGTTTCCAGCCACTGAGTCAGGACCGATTAAGTAGACAGTCTTGATTTGCTCTTAATGCCTTTCGCTGGGCAGGAAGATTTGTCATTTCTCCTTGTTTCTATATACATCCTCTCCTCTAGTGATTTGAGAAAGA
Source organism: Myotis davidii (assembly GCF_000327345.1). NCBI lineage: Eukaryota > Metazoa > Chordata > Mammalia > Chiroptera > Vespertilionidae > Myotis > Myotis davidii. The sequence continues at coordinate 3,559,108 of NW_006289395.1, forward strand.
AAGAAAGCTTATGGTTACATGATTCACTCCCATGTTTGGAGAAATCCTTTCTGTATTTCTCGGTTTGGAGCTCTTGATTTTACTTTTAGAAGTGAGAGTTGTTTCCCTGGCCCAGAAAGCACTTCCATTTAAAAGCAATTTTATAACAACCCACAACATCTACAGCTGATGATGGACAAAACTGCTTTTCCAAATAGTTGATATCCTTCTCCAGTTGATATCCTCTCTCTCCAATATCAGAAGAATTTAAACAGAACTTTGCTCAGATGTTCAAAGTGGATAAAGACTATGGTTTTTCCATTGGCTGTGGTTTGTCAATGAGTTTGGTTGGCAAGTCTTTTAGGGGCATCTTAAGGATGATATCCAGAAATACCAGGAGGCATCATAGCTTAGGGGTGGTTTTGCTACTCAAAATATTGTTCATGGACCTGCCTCGTCAGCATCACCTGGGAGTTTGTGAGAAGTGCAGAGTCACAGGCTCTATCTCACCTGATGAATGAAACTTGCATTTTTTAAAAAAAATCCTCACCCAAGGGTATATTTTTGTTGATTTTTTTTAGAGAGAGAGAGAGAGAGAGAGAGAGAGAGAGAGAGAGAAACATTGATGTGAGAGAGACACATTGATCAGTTGCCTCCCTATTCCCTCCAGTCAGGGATTGAATCCACAACCCAGGTATGTGCCCTGATCTGGAATCAAACCTGCAACCTTTTGGTGTGCAGGATGACACTCCAGCCAGCTGAGCCACCTGGCCACAGCTGGAATCTGCATTTTAATGAATTCATAGCAAGTGAAGTTTGAGAAGCACCAGAAGGTATGAGCTCCCCTCAGTCTGTTTTTGCACCCTGTCTGCTGCCTAGAGTTGTTTTGGGGACGTAATTAGTGACACCAATGAGAGCACTTTAGCCGGGTCCTGACATGTAGTAGCCATGCAGTGATAGCCATACTGGGTTGTGGAAGGGTAGCCACCACTCAGGACAATGAGTCATCAATGAGGGAAACAAAGGCATTGGCGCCCTTTGACCAGGCGGGGTCCATGGGGCTGTGTCTGAAATGAAATACCCTAGACCAGCGGTTCTCAACCTGTGGGTGGCGATCCCTTTGGGGGTCGAACGACCCTTTCACAGGGGTCGCCTAAGACCATCGGAAAAGACATATATAATTACATATTGTTTTTGTGATTAATCACTATGCTTTAATTATGTTCAATTTAAAACAATTAAAATACATCCTGCATATCAGATATTTACATTATGATTCATAACAGTAGCCAAATTACAGTTATGAAGTAGCAACGAAAATAATTTTATGGTTGGGGGTCACCACAACATGAGGAACTGTATTAAAGGGTCGCGGCATTAGGAAGGTTGAGAACCACTGCCCTAGACCCAAGCCTTCCTGTCCTTGGCCTCAGCACCCTCTACAGATGAAAGTGCTGTGTAGGGCTTTGTCAAGAGGCAGGATGACTCTTGTCAGAGAGTCAGGTCTTGGACATTGGAAGCCCATGCCTGCTTGGTTTGGGAAGTGAAGTGAGGGTCCTGCTCTGATGATGATTAAAAACAATGATACCACAAGGAGCACAGGTACCATTGATGGAGTGCCTACTATGTGCTGGGCACTTTACTTGGGAGAGTGGATCCTGTCACATTTTGGAGGTACAGGAGCTCCTATTCCCACAATAGCAGAAAATTCCCCTTTCCTCCTGTAGGAGCCTTTATCCTAACTCTTCCCGAAGTCCCTTTCCGGCTTTAAAGGGAGCTTCACATTGGACGGTTACTTTGATGTAGAAAATCAATGAATCCCACTTTCACACCCCACCCCTCAGTCTGGCTGCCGCAGACCCTCCTGCTCAGCGTGGCCATGGCCCAGCAGAGAATGCATCCCACTGGAGCTAGCTGGATGTGCAGCATCTCGGGCTCTTTTCCAGACCTGCCGAGTCAGAATCTGCATTTTCAAAAAGATCTTTGACAATCTGTGCACGTGAAAGCTGAGGAAGATCCCTTCAGCACAGGGACCCTCAGCTCTGACACACTGGAGTCATGTTCTGAACACACTAATGCCTGGCCCCCGCCCCAGACATTCTGCTTTGATTGGTCTGGGGCAGAACCTGGCCATTGGTATTTCTTAGAAACTTCCCACGTGGTTCCCATGTTCAGCAAACGTTGAGAACCAGAGCTGAGAGGGAGACTGAAGTGAGGAGCACATCTGGAGGACTGTGGAGCTGGGGTTCACATCAGATCCACACTGTGGAGCCTGGCTGGTCTAGTCAGTGGCTGCAGGGACAGGTCCAGTCAGTGGCAGGCAGGCAGAGGGGATGTAGGGCTCAGGCTCACGTGAGGGGGGGTGTTCAGTCTTCAGCTATGAATGGGGACACCTGTGCAGCAGCAGGCACAAGGGGAAATATCAGAGGTAACTAGAGGGCCCAGCAGAGCCAGGCATCAGGAAATGTATCACATCTGGATCCGCAGGTCTCCTGAGCCCAGGACCTCAGAGGCTTGCAGGGGCTCGCTTGATGCTTATGGATGGGAGGAGTGGGGACCTCGCGTGTTTACCTGGCCTGACTCACTGACCGCAGCTGGGGGAGAGCAGGGTACCTGCTCCTTGCAGTAGCAGTGACATCATCTGTTGGGGTTCCAAAGTTTTGATGTCCGACTTCCCATTATCGAGAGTGGCATCAGCTGGAGGAAATAAATATTTATGTCCCAGCTACACACCGCTGTGAGCTGTTTAAATGAGCAATCAGTCATCCTGCCTCTTGTCACAGCCGTGTGCTTTACAGGCAGACTCAGGGAGTCAAGCGACGTGGCTCTAAGCTTTGTGGGGACCGAGCATGAAGGCTGCGCAGCTGACAGAGGGGCGCTTTGTCACAGCCCTGCATAGCCCTGCATAGCCTGGCCCTTCGGTGCTTCCTGAACCTCAGCCTACTGACTTCTGTGTCTCTCAGTGGAATCCAGACACCCTGACACTCCTCATGCCACGCACGTCCTTCCCTTGGGGAATTTTCCCCTCTGTTTGGTGGCCAGGAACTTTTCAGCCCCAGAGGTTCGTGCTGTGAAATTCGATGCTCAGACAGCAAGCACTACCTTTCCTAACCTCATCTGCTCCTGTCCGGCCCCTGCTTTATTTTCGTCAGAGCACTTACACCATCGAACATCATCTGTTTGCTGGTTCACTGGTTTATTGTCTTTGTCCCTATTAGAATGTAAGCTTTGTGTAGGCAAGGGTTTTGTCTTTTTAGTCACTGTGATACCCTAGACCAGCCGTGGGCAAACTACGGCCTGCTTTTATGTAATGATGTTTACTTTGAATTTATATTAGTTCACACAAACACTCCATCCATGCTTTTGTTCCGGCCCTCCGGTCCAGTTTAAGAACCCATTGTGGCCCTCGAGTCAAAAAGTTTGCCCACCCCTGCCCTAGACCCACGAACATTGTCTGGAAAATCGTCATAGTTGCTCAATGACTGCTTGTTTAGGGGATGAATGAATGAGGACAGGGTTCTTTACTGGGATGGATGTAGGAGCCCACGCGTAGGTATCGGTTGAGGCTGCATGCTGAGGAGCTCTCATCAATGCTGCCTGCCTTCCATGGCCCTCTGTGTAAAATGAGTGTGGAGTCGGTCACGTTGACAGCCTACTGGTCACTTGGTGGAGAGCTGTGCTCAGGCCCTGGTTTCCAGGGCCCAGGCTTCACACCAGACCCCAGGGCCCCTTTGTCTTGGGCTGACCAAGGACTCCATGATTCAGTGAGGCCAGAGGCTGGGAACTTGACTTCCCTGGCTGGGCTCAGGGAGGTCATAACCCAGGAGACCCTGCCTATTCTGCTTACTCTTTGAAGAAAGACTCCCTTACAGAGGTTTTGGAAGCCCAGGCAGCTCAGATTCTCTGTGTCCAGGCACAGGTTGAGGGCTACAGGTGAAGCCAGCTGACCTGGGCATATACCTGAACCCTGGGAAACTTCTGGTCAACCTCAGCCTCTAATAGGAAATGGGACTTTTCTTTTCCCAGTCATTCTCGGGAACAGGGCTGTCTTGTTTAGCCTCATCAAACTCTGGAGCTCCGACGGGATGAGATCAGCTGGCCCAACCGCACTTGACCTGTGAGGAAACTGAGGCACTCCGAGGTTCCGTAGGTGAGAGGTGGTTGGGCCAGGCCTCGGCATCCAAGCTTCAGGTTGGAGTTGAAAATGTGGTCTGGGCAGGTGGACAGACTGGGTGTGAACCCTGGATCCCCACTTACAAATTTCAGAACTCAGGCTCCATCAATTCAGTTCCGTGTCTGTGATGTGGGAATGACTAGCACCCTCCTCAAAGGTGATTAAAGAGTGGAATGAAATCATTCCTGTATTTTAAGGGCTTGGCACTGGCCTGGCTCAGTTCCCACTCAGTGGTCATCTGCATTCTCATAATCATGAGCATCATCTGTTATTAGCTGCATCTTCTCCACCTTTTCCTACCTACCTTCCTTCGTTCCCCTCTCTCTGGTACCTCCCGCTGCCTCCCTCTGCCTACATTCCTTTTCACAGATTGCCTGATATTTTGATTCTTCTCTCGCGTTGGGGGTCTTCAGCAGTGACTGGTTCTCAGCTCTTCTGTTAAAACATCACGAATTTAGCCTACAGGGTCCTGTCACTTCATTCCTAGTTCTACTCTTGAACATCCCTGGCCACTTCCCT
>NW_006289395.1:3563978-3587790 GCF_000327345.1 Myotis davidii
TGCTTTTTACTGTATTATAAGCACCATGATATATGCTTTGCACATATTATATCATCTAATCGGCACAACTCTGTGAGGTAGTATCATAGTTATCGTTATTTAACAGATGAGAAAAGTGAGGGCAGGGAGGCTGGAGACCTTGTCTCAAGGTCAAGGTCACACATGTCGTCCTGGGTGTAGAGAGGATTCCAGCCCAAGCCTGGGCTTCAGGCAATGTGCTATTGAGCCTCTATTGTTACTGGTTCCTTATATTTCACCTCATGTTAAACATAGACAGCTATAGAGAGGATTCCAGCCCAAGCCTGGGCTTCAAGCACTGTGCTATTGAGCCTCTGTTGTTACTGGGCTTATATTTCACCTCATGTTAAACATAGACAGCAGGATCTCACTCATCTCAGCCTCACAAACAGTCGGCCATTACACTTGACCCAAGCTTTAGAGATGGAGGCATTTGCTCTTTGAGGCATCTAAACTGATTTTTATATTAATGTTTTTTTAAAAATAGGGTAATTAGGCTAAAATACACAACACATCACTCTGTCTCCCCAAATCGTTTACAGTGAGCTTATCATGTGCCCAGTGCTGTGTTGGTTCCTGGGGTTCATGGATGGAGCCCCAAGGAAGTGTTGACAAGCATGTAGGCTTGCTCACGCAGGTGCAGGTGCAAAGGAGGGATGGAAGCCTGAGACTCCACGGAGGCTGGGATGCTTGAGGGGCCAGGAAGGGCGCCCAGCAGTTCACCAGGCTGAAAAGGGTGGGCACTGGGGAGCGGAAAAGGTGCAAGCAGCCTGCCAAAGCCACAGGGTGGTAAATACTGTCTGGCGGCACATTCTGTGAGAGGACGCTCTCAGCGGCTTGGGGTGTGTGGATGTGAGGCCCCTCCACACGGCAGAGCTCCGTGGGTTCTAGGGTCAGCTTCTTAGGGTTTGCTCCTGGCGTGTCCTCTCTGGGTTCAGGCAGTCAGCTCATTCCTCAGCATCCTCCTCTATCTTAGTCAAAGCTTTATTCTCGACTGAGCAGCAGACCAGCAAGCTTATTAAGCTTGAGTGGTAGGAGTCCACAGGCCCTGACCTACTTCTCGATGGCAGGACCTGCATTTTACAGTCTTTTACATCAGTTTTTTAGTTATTCTGATAATTTCATTTCATGATTCCTTCTGGGTTTAGCGGACACTTCAGTTGAGTGATTTCTGTACAATGAGACCTTCATATGGTCTATTTCCATGTGTGTTGTTTTCACCTGGTTCTGTGGTTAAAAGCAAGGCACATCACTCTGTCTCCCCAAATCGTTTACAGTGAGCTTATCATGTGCCCAGTGCTGTGTTGGTTCCTGGGGTTCATGGATGGAGCCCCAAGGAAGTGTTGACAAGCATGTAGACTTGCTCACGCAGGTGCAGGTGCAAAGGAGGGATGGAAGCCTGAGACTCCACAGAGGCTGGGATGCTTGAGGGGCCAGGAAGGGTGCCCAGCAGTTCACCAGGCTGAAAAGGGTGGGCACCGTGGAGCAGAAAAGGTGTAAGCAGCCTGCCAAAACCACAGGGTGGTAAATACTGTCTGGAGGCACGTTCTGTGAGAGGACGCTCTCAGTGGCTTGTGTTGTGTGGATGTGAGGCCCCTCCACAGGGCAGAGCTCAGTGGGTTCTAGGGTCAGCTTCTTAGGGTTGCTCCTGGCGTATCCTCTCTGGGTTCAGGCAGTCAGCTCATTCCTCAGTGTCCTCCTCTATCTTAGTCAAAGCTTTATTCTCGACTGAGCAGCAGACCAGCAAGCTTATTAAGCTTGAGTGGTAGGAGTCCACAGGCCCTGACCTACTTCTCGATGGCAGGACCTGCATTTTACACAGTCTTTTACATCAGTTTTAGTTATTCTGATAATTTCATTTCATGATTCCTTCTGGGTTTAGCGGACACTTCAGTTGAGTGATTTCTGTACAATGAGACCTTCATATGGTCTATTTCCATGTGTGTTGTTTTCACCTGGTTCTGTGGTTAAAAGCACGGACTATAAAGTCAGGCTATTGTGCATCCAGACTCTGACTTGATCTTCCCATCTATAAAATGGGGCTCATGATGGTATCGCCTAGTGTGAAAATTAAATGAGCTCTTTAGAATTCTCAACCGAGGAGATACTTATTGATTTGGATATAGGGGGAGCGAGGAAAGAGAGAGAGAAAGGGAGAGAGAGATATGTTAGAGAGAAACATTGATCAGTTGCCTTCTTATATATGCCCCGATCAGGGATAGAACCTGTAACCTAGGTAGAAATTAAATGAGCTTTTTAAAATTCTCCACCAAGGACATGCTTATTGATTTGGATATAGGGGGAAAGAGGAAAGAGAGAGGGAAAGGGAGAGAGAAAGAGATATGTTAGAGAGAAACATCGATCAGTTGCCTTCTTATATGCGCCCCGATCAGGGATAGAACCTGTAACCTAGGTATGTGCCCTGACTGGGAATCCAACTCTCAACCTTTCAGTGCATGGGATGACTCTGTAACCAACTGTGCCACACTGGCCAGGGCTAAATGAGTTTTAATGTAAAGCTATCAGAGCCAGATGTGACACAGTCCATCTGACACAGGGAAACATTGATTTAAGTCTGCATCCTCACATGTGTCGGTTGCTAGGCCACATGTGGCTCTGGAGTGTTTGAAACATGTTTCAGAGTCACATGATTTCAAAGAGCTGGTAGGAAGCAAGAATGTAAGGTATTGCCAAAATTTCTTATATTGATTACAGGTTGAAATGATAATATTTTGGATATACTGGGTTAAATAGAGTTTATTAGTAAAAGTAATTTCATCTGTTTTGATTTTTTAATGTGACTACTTAAAAATGTAAAATTCCTGGATATGAGCAATAAGGTAATGAAGACCTGGGGTGGGAGGGGTGGGAGGGGGGAGTAGAAGTGGGGGGAATGGGAGATATCTATAATACTATCAACAACAACAACAAATATATATATATTTTTAATTTTTTTTCAAAAAGTCATCACCATGCAAAAAAAAAAGTGAAATTCCATGTGCAGCTCACATCTGTGATTCACATGATACTTACATTAAACAGAACTGATTTCAGTGTTAGCAACATTGGGCGTCTCCTTGAGTTCAAGCTTCAGTCCTGAACAAAGGCCCTCTGCCTTTGTGGGGCTTGCATTGTGCTGGCGAAGACATCACGTCAACAAAGGAAACCTTCAGAGCGTGCTCAGCGCTCGGCACAGCCAGGCGGAATGTGCCTGAGCAGCGCTGGCAGGCAGTTGCTTTGGATAGTGTGGTCCTAAGAGGTGGCGTTTCCGTTGGCACCTGACTGGTGAGGGGCAACCGTGGGGAGATCTGGAGGAAGAACATTCCAGGCAGAGAAAACATCAGGTGCAGAGGCCCTGAGGCAGGAGCAGACCTGGCCTGTTGGAGGAATAGCAGGAAGATGGGTGTCAGGTGGTGGCTGAAGCAGTAGGCCGTGCATGCTGCGAACAGAGGGATGGACACGGGCCAGTCAGGCAGGGTCTTGGAGGCCATAGTCAGGAGAGTGGATTCTGTTTGACTATGATGATCTGATTTCTGATTTACTAAGATTACCCTGGTTGCCAAGTAGTTAAGAAGCAGGGTAACCAGTTAGCATTTCTAATAGCAACACGGGTTAATAAGAGAACATTCTCTGACTTCTTCCTCTACAAGAAGACACCCCATAAAGGGCCAGGTGATGCAGCGATAGCCTGTGGGTGTCAGAATCAGAGAAGCCCCCGTCCAAATCCCAGCTCAGGTTGGATAAGGCCCTAGGCCCCAGTCCAGGGCTCTTCAACAGGGGTCGGCACACTTTTCCTGGAAAGGGCCAGATTGGAAAGGTCTCTGTCGCAACTACTCATTTGTGCCGCTGAAGTGCGAAAGTGGCCACAGTAAATTGGTAAATGAGTGGGCTCTGCTGAATTTCCATAAAACATTATTTACAACAATAGTGGGCGGGCAGATTGGGCCCTGGGCTCTGGTTTACCAACGGCTATTCTTAACCTGTCTCTGAAAGCCACAGGTACCTTACCTTCCGTGTGACATGTGAATGGGGACAACTTCCTCACTGGGATACTGTGGGGGAGTCAACAGCACGGCAGAGCCCGGGAGGTGCTCCCTAAAGGTCAGGCCCATTTCCCGCCCCCTTTCCTGGCGCTCTGAACAGGGTGTTGCTCCATCCTGGTTCTCCAGCCGGTGGCACCAGGCTTGATGTAGTAACCACAGCGACACCAGAGTACTCAACCCTGCCCCTCCCGACTTTCTGTCACCCAGGTGATGGTGCAGAGACTGTGCTTACTGTATTTTCAAGTGACACATCACCGGGAGTGTTGGCCAGCACCCCCTGTACCCTGGTTCAGCCTCAGGGTACAGTGTCCACATAGTGTAGACACCCCAGTATTTCATTGAACAAGCCCCCTTCGGCTTTCAAAGCTCACCCCTCCACTAGCATCTCACATCCCATTTGTTTCCGGTCCTCAGACACCCTGGCCCTTGCTCTGCACCCCTCCCTCCTTCTCGGCGTGGTGCTCTGCTCCCTCTCAACACAGAGGGACAGTCCCCTCTGCTTCACACCCTCCCACCCTCTCCCCTTCCCTGACAGCGGCATTTTGTAAAGCAGTGTCTACACCTGTTGCCTCACTTCCATTCCTCCCTCCTGCTCTTCAGCCCACGGCCAACTGGCCTCCAACCGCTCCATTCCCTGGCTTACAGCCTCCTTCTTACAGCTTTGGGGGTTCAAGGAGTGGCTTCCCACTTGGCTCTGCAGCCAGGATGGAATGCCTTCCCCTTCCTCTCTGGAAGCTCTGGCCACCTGAACCCACTCAGCTCCTGAGGGCATGCTCTCCCACCCATGCTCTGCTTGTTGCTGTTTCTGGAATATTCCTTTTCATCCACTCTCCTTCAGCCTTGCCTGTTCCTCCTTCCCTCCCAGGTCTCAGCTTAGCTCTCACTGCCCCCAACTTCCTGGCTGGGTCAGCCCTCCCTGGGTGCCCGTGGCAGCCGGGCTCCTGCGCTGCGGAGCAGGGGACTGGGTGCAGGGTGTTGACCCCAGCTTGGAACTCAGCTCTGTGTCTTCCTGGCCCCGCAGCCTTGACCAATTCCTTAACCTCTTTGTGCCTCAGTTTCCTGGTCCATACGTCGGACTAGTGCCATCTCCCTGTGTGCGTCCATAACCTCCAGTCTGCCTGAGGCCCGTCTGGTATTAGTCCAGCTCACCTCCCGATCTTGGCGCCTGGCTCTGGGCCTGGCACACACCAACTATAAAATAAATGGCACATAAAATCCTGTGTTTGGGTCAGAAGGCTCAGTAAGTCCCATCTGAGGAGCAGCAGGTCCTGTGAGAGTCTTAGGGGTGTAGCTGACTCTATTTCATGCAAACAAACGAAGTCAGTCAGTCAGTAGCTCTGGAAACAGCTGTTCTGAGGCTGCACGGAGAGAACCTGGCACCCGCATCAGGGAGGTGGGCTGCCTGCTCTTCTCCTGGCATGTGTGCTACACCTGGGCTGCTGTGTCCTGGGGAAGACACCTGTGCCCTGTGATGCCAGGAAGGTGACACGGCTGCTGGGAAGCCTGAGGACCCCGTTCTTTAAATGATATTAGCAACTGGCGGTACTTGTTAAAGTACTTCCCATGCACCCGCAAATTTATTTAAATCGTGTAGCCGCCCTGGGAGGCAGTCCCTGTTGTCCTGCCACGTTGTAGATGGGGCACCTGAGGCTCAGGGGCTTCGGGATCCTGTCCAAAATACACCACCAAGAGGGCGCTGGTCTGCGCTCTGAATGGCAGCAGCCCCACTCCAGAGCCCAGCCCTGAAGTCACTGGCCGGAGGTGCAGACAGGCGCCCGGCGCCCCCTGCCACTGCCTGACAGCTGGCCTATGGCTGTGGGTCCAGCCTGTTCCTGGCTGCCCCGGGCAGGGACTTGGGACTGCAGGGAGGATGCCAGAGGAGGACAGTGTTTGCTCAGCCTGCGGGCAGATGTTCTCCAATGTGAACCCTCACCTTGCTATGCAGGGAGCCACTCACCCAGGATGTGTTAAAGCAGTCGCGGGGCCACTGGCATTTTCCTGGATGGGGACTGGCCTAGCAAGGTTTAAAGTTCTCCCTTCCTGACAGGACACCAGGAAGAGTAGTTGGCTTTTGTTGAGGCTGACTCGCTCAGAGCTTTATTCTATGAGTCCCCTTAGAAGCCCAGACAACAGGGAGCTGCAGGGTCAGGGGACCAGGTGGGAGGGGAGGCAGCCCCAGCCGGGTGCACAGCTTGTCAGTGGGGGTGGGTCTGACCCTGGTCCTGTGTGCACTCTCCTAGCGGCTACACAAACTTATCTTTCTTTGGGATTCTGTGCCCCACCCCATCTGCCCCCCTGGGGTCAGACCCAAATTGGGCCACATCATCTGTCCCATGTCAGGCTTGTCATGAGAGGAAGAGTTTGATCCCATTCCCAATTTAATCCCTTTTAGAAGGGGAGTCCCAAGCCTCTGTATTTTGGTCCTGCTGGGGAGAGTGTAGGGATGGGGTTGCGTGGCTTTTCCCAGCACAAGATTGCCTTAAGAGGGGGTGTGCCTGGACACAGAGCCTTCCTTAAGCCAGAGGAGCTGCCCTAGCCTGGCCAGGCAGGCTGTGTCTGAGGAGTCCTCCCCACTCCCGGGGCCTCATCCCGCTGGGGAGCTGCCGTGGCTCAGTCAGCCAGGCCAGAGTGGACCCCCTGCTCCTCCCGCCTCCCGCCCTCCCGCCTGGGCAGCCCAAATGGGGGGGCAGATGGAGCCTGCTCTCGCCATATGGCCGGGGAAAAGGGAGAGGCACTGAGCGGGCCCACTAATTACCTAAGGCGCCCAGGAAGCAGGGGGATTTAGAACATGTTCTGGCTGTGACCAAAATGAAGTGCAGGGGAGAGGGAAAGCCAAAGAGCTGTGGACAGGGTGGGAATTCACAATTACCTCCGTGAGTTGGCAAAACAGAGGGGCCCACAGGCCCAGTGCAGCCAGGGCAGGAGCAGGAGGGTGCTGGGCAAGGAAACAGGTAGCCCAGGCCTCAGGGTTCCCAGGGGTCAGAGCTCGCAAGGTGAGGGGAGCCCAGCCCCCAGCTGTTCATTGCCCAGCGAGTGAGATGGAGGAGGTGGCATGGCGCCTTCCACAGCTGGATGTGCATCGACCACTCTGTGCTGAGGACTACGTCAGGGCCTGTGAGAGCGAGACGGTGGATGAGACAGCCCTGGCCTCAGCAGCAGAAAGACAAGACCGTAACAATAACAAGACAGTCAGCCAGACGGGTGCCCCACAACATCGCAGGCCCCATGCTGAGGGTTGAGAGGAGGGCTGCTCATTGCTGGGTGCCCTGAAGGGCGGGGTTAAATGGGTGAGGAGGATGGTGGAGAGCGCTCCTGGCCAGTGAACTGGGGCCAACAAGACTTGAGGGACCCTAGAGGGCACTAGCATTGTACAAAAGGGAGCAGTGACTAATTACTTTGGAAAGGATGGTTGTGACTTCTCTGTAAACAGACAGTAGTGATGAAAGAACTGGGGAAAAGGCCAGAGGGAGCTGGGACTCTCTGTCCTGAAGAAGGCTGCTGTGAGCAGGAGACTTTTTTTTTGGTCTTTGAACATAAGGGCTGTGTCCCTGGGGAAGGAGGGATGTGAGAAGGGGGGTGGCTATTGTGGAGGTGCCATATGGCTAAGTTGGGCTAATGATGGGGGGTGGGGATGGGGAAGGGGCAAGGGTGGACCCTGCAAGGGGGTCTGGAGAGGAGGCTTTTGAAGGTCTAGTGCAGTCGTCGGCAAACCGCGGCTCGAGCTCAAAGGACTAAAGAGCCGCATGTGGCTCGCGAGCCGCGGTTTGCCGACCACGGGGCTAAGGTGAGGTGCAGAGGAGAAGGCACTAGGACCACAGCCCATTAGCAGCGCATTGGGAGGAAGGAATGGGGGAGGGCAGTGTAGGACTCAAAGTATACTGACCCCTTTGTTCATACAAAAATGATCCTGGTTTTCGATTGGGTATCAGCCCGGGGATTTGGGGTGTGGACAGAACAAAGTCCCTACTCTCAGAGAATAAACCCACGGACATTGAACATAAAATCAGGAGATGATAAGCACTGTGAAGAGGTTTAGAGCAGGGAAAGAAAGTAGAAGGTGATGGGCAGTGGTAGGAAGCAGCCTGATTTGAAGAAGGGTTGAATTACTGAAAGAGAGACCGAGTGACTGAGAGAGCAAGTTGCGTGTGGCTGTGTGTGACCACATGTGACCACACGTGACCCGTGTGCAGGGCAGAGCTGAGACCTCGCCTGGTTGTTTGGGAAACAAGTAGCACAGAGTGGCTGGAGGGGAGAGAGCGGTGGAGCTGCAGTGGAGGGAGTCAAGGAGCTGGGCCGCGTGGGCAGGGACAGGCTCTGGGTTTCCTTCTGGGTGTGATGGGAGCCACAGTGGGGTTTGCAGCAAAGGGGAGATGTAGTCTGACATGGGTTTCACATATGCTCTGGCTGGCATGGTGAGACGGGACCCTGTGAGGGCAAAGGTGGAGGAAAGGAGACGATGGGAGGTGGTGGACTCTGTTGTAACATCAGGTGATGGGAGCTGGGATTAGGGCAGTAATGATGGAGGAATAAGAAAGTCAGCTTCAGTGTATATTTATTTTTAACTTCTTATTTTGAACAATTTAAAACCAATGAAAAATTTTGAAGTGCTTGCATGATACAGTGAACTGTGCGCCTTTCAACAGTTGTTAACATTTGCCTCTCTCTTTCTTCTCTTCCTCCTCTTCCTTCTCATTATCAACATCACCATTTTCATATTACCATCACCATCACTACCATCATCATCACCACTGTTATCACCATCATTACCATCACCATCACTGTCGCCATAATCGTCAGCATCACCATGGTCACCATCACCATCATTACCATCATCATCACCGTCGCCGTCATCATCAGCATCAACATCGGCAGCAGCGTCATCACTATCACCATGATCATCAGCATCACCATTGTCAGCATCACCATCATCACCATCATCATCATGAGAACTGAATTAATGTGAGAGTAAGTTGCAGAAATCATACCATTATTCTTCACATCTATCTACTCCATCATATGTCTTCTTAAATTCAGGGGTATTCTTATATATAACCATGAAACAATGGCTAGACTTATGAAATGCATCTTTGTTCCAATACTAGTATCTATTAAAGATGCAAAATTTATTTGTAAGTAGAAATGACAGCATTTGCTGATGGATTGTATGGAGGGTATGAGAGGAAGTCAGGAGTCACAGATGACTTCAGAGATTTTGGCCAGAGCAAATGGTTGATGAGAATGGCCAGGCCAGGACATGGAATGAATAGCTGAGAGCTCTTACCCAAAGAAAATGAGGAAATTCTGTGTTGGCATTTGAACTGGGCTGAGCTGGGTTGCTAGTTCTCCAGTAGAAGTCAAAGAATGGGTGTGATACCCTTCTCTCTCTCTCTCCCTCTCTCTCTCTCTCTCTCTCTCTCTCTCTCTCTCTCTCTCTCTCTCTCTCTCTCTCTCTCTCTCTCTCTCTCTCTCTCTCTCTCTCTCTCTCTCTCTCTCTCTCTCTCTCTCACACACACACACACAGATTTCCTTCTCCCAGGGATCTAAACCTGAATTTAGTCAGGTATATTTCACTCTAAGCAGAACCAATAATGACCCATTAGACTTATCTAAGTGTTGAGGACAGAGACATGCCTGCTTTGCTTAATGTATTCACATTGCACATGTCTTGGCACTTAGTAGGTACTCAATAACCGTTTCTTGAATAAATGACAGAATGAATGCTCTGAAAGTCAGCTTCAGTGTATATTTATTTTTAACTTCTTATTTTGAACAATTTAAAACCAATGAAAAATTTTGAAGTGCTTGCATGATACAGTGAACTGTGCGCCTTCCATACATTAGACAAGGTGCAGCAATTATGATTATGTGCGCTTACCTAAAGTAACAGTTGCTGATACAAAAGAGAAGTTCCCCTCTCTCTCCCATGAAGGAAGCTCATCTAAGGATGGTGAAGCTTTGCAGTGTGAGGAAGCTTTTTTATCTGGCTGCCCTGGCTTCCTAAGCATGTGGCTCCCGTGCCATAGCACAGGATGGCTGCCCCAGCTCCTGCCATCGTGTCTGCATCCCAGGCATCAGGAATAACAAAGGACCATGAAGATTATATTGCACTTCTTTAAGGACAGTTGATTGAAGTTGTCATATCACTCCCACTTACATCATGTTAACCAGTGTGGCCTTTAATTTGGGTGGCCATGAGACTGGTTAAAATATGGGGGTTGTTTTATGAGAGAAAAAATGATTCATGGGGGACAGTTAGTGATCAGTGTCACAATAAGGCCTGAAGGGGGCTGGGGCTCTGTGATGCTTCCTACCACAAACCATCTGTATTAAAAGCCACTGGGTGTGGCGGATCCCTGGCGACCATCTTTACTTCCCACTGTGCTTCTGTGGACTGGAAGGGCACAGGATGCGTGAGGCCACTGGGGCCCCGGGAAATGTCTGAGCACCCAGAAGGGGCTGTTTTCCACCTTTCCACATTCTGATATGGAGGCCACAGAACATTATTGCCATAAAGAAGCCAGCACATCGGGGAAATTCTGTGGAGAGCTCCCAGCTCTTAGTCCCTGGCAATGAGCTGCGTAGAACTCGAGGCTGTGTGTTGTTACCTCTGAGTCCACCTCCTCACTGCCGGAATTCTGGGCTCTCCCGCTCCCCAGAGCCACCCCCTGCCTACTGGGTGAAGAGAAGGCAATCCATTCGGATTGTTCAGGAGTCTTGCAAGATGCAACAAAGCCAATTTCCCCTAAATGGAATGATTGTGGAAGGTTTGCCAGAACTATCTAGAAAGTGCGTCAATGGGGACGTTGCCTCCCCTCCTCCCCCTGCATGAAGACCCCTGCATGAAGGTGGGTGGGGAAGGCAGCCAGCCCACAGCCGGGCGAAGGCACGCTCACCCTCCCCCGCATCTTTATTCTGATCTGTATTCAAGCGTCATATTTCCCTTTGTGTGTGTTTAGCTTAGGGATTTATCACTGCAGCTTAGATTTGTGATCAAATAGATAAGCCTGCACTTTAATAAATGTGGCATTTCTTTCCCTGTAGGAATTAGATGAAAGGAAATGGGGGCCTCAGAGGAGGCTGGCAGGGCAGCAGGTAGGGCGGGGTGACCAGGGCGGTCCGAAGACACTGCTAGCCAGATGGCTTCGGGATGGGAAATGCTGGGCCACCTTTAGGGGTCATTTTACAGGGAGGGGAGGGCATTCCTGTGGCAGAGAAGCAACCTGCGTTTCCCATGGAAGGAAGCTAAAGCAGCGAAGTCTCGGCTCACTAGTGAATCCTCCCTGAGTGAGCGTTTGGGTCCCGAACTTGACTCCTGGTGCAGCTTCAGGTGCTTCCTGTGGTCCTTTGGGGAGGACGTGGGCATGAGCTCGGGCTGCAGCCTCGACCAGGCCAGGCTTTCAGCTCCAGGCCCCAGGGAAGGCTGTGGTCGTGGACAGGGCGGATGAGCTGCGTGACCTTCACATCGAGCAGACATTGCTCAACCTCTCTGCACCTCTGTTTGCTTTCCTCTGCACAAGGATACTAATAGCTATTTGTGGGATCCTTGTGGGGATGAGACAATAAATATAAAGCAGCCAGCACATTCCTGGCGCCGGGCTGATGAGTCAGACATGGCCCGCGTTGGTGTTGTTATTATGGAGCTTGGGTCAGTGCTGCACAATGATTTTAGATTTTTCTTTCCGTGGCGTTCAGGACAGAGAACGCTATTTTCCTGTGGTCCATGGGAACTCGCTGTCCAAGGGGCGGCTGGATGGGAACCCTGTGAGGTTGGTAACATGAGCATCCCATGGCCGCCTGTCAGATGCTAGGACTGACATCAGAGAGGCTGCTGGACTTACGCAGGGTCGCACCGCTTGCCCTCTCAACCTTCCCAGCTGATCACTGTTTCCAGCCCTGCATCAGGTCACAGAGACCAAGAGCATCACAGAACAGAGGGGAGGCCAGGGCAGTGACCTGCATTTTCAGTTTTCATTAGCAGGCACAGGCTCTTGGGGCTGCTCTGAGCAAGCACCTTGCTCCTTAGATTTTCCTGCAAAAGAAGCTTACGGTGATTTTCAAAGCCGTGGAGAGCTCGCTGAGGCTGGCCAGCAACCTCGTGGGCTTGCATGAGGCAGAAGGCCGCGTGGGCATCAGACTTCTCCTTCTCTACGAAGGAGCGAGATGTTTTCCTATAAACATTCTTTTTTTTTTCCTTTTTCTTTGTGAATCCTCACCCAAGGATATTGTCCCCCCCATTGATTTTTGGAGAGAATGGAAGGGAGGGAAGGGAGGGGGAGAGACAGAGAGAGAGAAACATTGACGTGAGAGAGACACATGGATTAGTTGCCTCCCACAGGCACCCCGACCGGGGCTGGGGATCATACCTACAACCCCGGTTTGTGCCCCTGACCGGAATCAAACTCGAGGGTCTCCAGGCGATGGCACGCTCCCCCTCCCCCGCTTCTTGATTCTGATCTGTATTCAAGTGTCATATTTCCCTTTGTGTGTGTTTAGCTTAGGGACCAATGCTCTGAGGGCCAGTGCTCTAACCAATGAGCCAGCCAGCCAGGGCTCTATGAACATTCTTAAACAGAAACCACGGAAGACAGAGCCTTGGCAGCATTCTGTTTATTCTGCTGCCCCATAAAGCTTTGCTCTAAGCCCCTGGCCTTTTATTTTGAAAGTTCCTCTGGGGTATATGATTGCTGTGAGTGGAATTTACTGCAGGGAGATGGAGATAAGTTAACCCATGGTTCATTCATTGTTCATTGAGTGCTGACAGTATCCCGGGCATTGTGAACTGAATGATGGAACGCCATGGCCACGGGGAGCGGACAGTCTGGCTGAGTCTATCCGAGCTGTGCACATGGAGAGTTCCAAGCAGTACGCCTTCGAGTTTGCACAGAGTCATGATGGGGGAAAGGTTCACTGAGTTTCTTTAGAACTACGATGCTGCACTTAGGCCTGTGGAGAGAGAGGTCAAAATACCACATAAGAACCAGCCTGAATAGAGGGCCACACATGAGTTGTGTGTGGGCCTTCATAGAAATAGGAGCATGCTGCAAGCTTATTCATCCTCTTGGGCTTTGCTGAGCAACTGCTGCATACCAGCCACTATAGGCCAATACAGTGATTAGCTGATACCCACACACACACACACACACACACACACACACACACACATATTTGCTTTTGTAGAGTACTATATGAATGCAATGAATTTTATTACTTTCATTGTCTAAAAGGACAGTAACAGTTAATATTTTTATGGGGACACTTTATAGGGTTCAATTACCCTGAGAAGTAGGAATTTTTACCTTCACCTGTGAAATGAAAAATCTGAAGACTTGGCTGGGACAAAAAACCCAGGTTTTCTGTTCCAAGTTCAATGGTTTTTGACCTCTGACATATCAATGGAACTATCCTGGAGCAAATCGTATATAAACAGCAGGGCTGGTTTTAATGCGGAAGGCTGCCATGGTCAAGGAGGCAGCAGGAGAGGTAGTGGGTATTGAATGTGATCTTGATCATCAGTATCAAGGATAAGACTGGGATGGTCAGAAAGCTGGGGAAGGATCGGCCAAGGTAGTATAGTATTTGTGGTGTATAAGACACTTAAAAACTTACAAGAATTTCAAAATTAAAACAATTACAACTTTAAAGCCTTTCCTTACCTTCTTTCCTCTCAGTGCCTCACATGACCCTAGCAGCTGCTTCCCCAGCGCGCTCCTTTCTCACACACCTCTTCCCAGGTCAGCCCCTGGCCTCTGAAGCCGCCACCCCGCCCCACACCCCCGCCCCAGCCCCTTACTATGCACGGCTCACACTGTCTTGCTATCCCTCAGACCTTGAACATCAGAGCAGAGTTCTAGAGCTGCTCCTCCAGGTGAAGAGAGAAGGTGGGGAAGGGGCAAAAGGGCAAATGATTTGGAAAAACATGTTCTTGTTTATAATAATTGTATCGACCATTGTAATCTGGAGACATACATGAACAAGCCCCTCCCCCGCACACACACACCAGAGCGGCACCGTGGAGAGCAGATGTGAGGAGATGGCTCCTCACTCAGGCTCAGAGTCCACCGACTGGAATTTGGAGGAGGCATTCAGTCTGACTTCACAAGCCACAGTCCACATTCAGCTTTATAAAGTGGAGAGAGGGGTTGACATTAAAATCAGCCCTGCTGTTTATATATGATTTGCTCCAGGATAGTTCAATTGATCTGTCAGAGGGCAAAAACCATTGAACTTGGAACAGAAAACCTGTTTTTTCCCCAAAACATGTCTTCAGATTTTTCATGTCACAAGTGAAGGTAAAAATTCCTACTTATCAGGGTAATTGAACCCTATAAAGTGTCTCCCCAAAAATATTAACTGTTACTGTCCTTTAGGCAATGAAAGTAATAAAATTCATTCCATTCATGTAGTACTCTACAAAAGAAAATATATGTGTGTGTATATGTATACATGTATACATCTAAGACAGCTAATCACTATATTGGCCTTTTGAGTAAGAAGGAGTTTATATGTATTTTATAGGTGATTCTGTATGGAGGTTCAGAATTCTAACTAATGTGTCCACCATCACATAGCCTGTGGGTATTAAAACCTAAACTTGAACTCAGATTTTCTGATTCAAGGTCTGTTTTTCTATCTCCTTCTCCATGCTACCTGTGATGACTCATGCACTCTTAGACTGCTACAGAATTAAGTCAGATAGGTCTGAAGCCTCCTGCTGATTAAACTCCCAGCACATGCTTGTTTTTCTGTGGTTTGAACCTGGCATAGGGAAAATAAGCTACTCACATTAAAATGGTGTCAGCAGATAGTGTGCAAAGCATATAGCCCTATTGCCATGCTTTGGGACTCAGTAAAATAAATATTGGTTGAAAGCAAAGATGCCTTGCAACATTGCAGATCCTAAATATCCATGCTGTGGGCCAGGGGAGGAGCATGTAATGGGAGTGAGGCACAGTTTTGAATTTCAACGATATAAACCTTCAGTGGCTAATAAGGAAATTCCAATTTTGTCCTCTGCCATGGGAACTTATCTCATATTTCTATTGCTGTTGAGGAAGCATAATGGGAAATAACCTATAGGATCCTTTAGCTTCAGCTCTATGTGTGGTTTGCTCTTTCTTCTTTCTGTGTGTGCAGGCTGTTGTTCCCCAGTTTCCTTTTAGTTCTCCCAAGCTTTCCGTACGCAGAAAATCGTGTACTTCCACACAAGGAATCCTCCATTAGAAAACACTGACTCCCACATCACTACCTCCAAACCACACACACACACACACACACACACACACACACACACACACAAACTCACCTAGTAAAGACTGGGAGAAGTGAACTGTATCATTTGAGATTACGTTGAATTTCAAGTAACAGAAAGCTGAGAAATGGTGGCTGAAAGCAATAAAGGCTGATGTTCTTACCTAGTCAGAAGCCCAAAGGCAGGCTATTTCTGGAGTGGGCTCAGCTGCTCACAGAACCTCATCTTCTTTCCCCTTTCCCTGCTCATTCTGTGCTTAGTGCCTTGTGAGTGCAAAACAGGTGTCCCAGATCCAGGCTTTATACCTACACTAGAGGCCCAGTGCACAAATTTGTGCACAGGTGGGGTTCCCTGGCCTAGCCGGCGATTGGGGCCGTCTTGCCCAGTCCGGATCAGGGCTGGCCAGCTGGGGTTGGGGGAGGGACCACGAGAGTTTGGCCGGCCGCAGAAGGTTGGCTGGCTGCAGAAGGTTTGGCCGCAGAAGGTTGGCTTGGGAGCGTACTGACCACCAGGGGACAGTTCCTGTGTTGAGCATCTGCCCCCTGGTGGTCAGTGTGCATCATAATGACAGGTTGAAAGGTTGCTTAGGCTTTTATATATATAGACTAGATGCCCGGTGCATGAAATTCATGCAGGCGGGGGGTGTCCCTCAGCCCAGGCTGCACCCTCTACAATCGTGTACCCCTCAGGGGATGTCTGACTGCAGTCGGGCATCCCTCCCACAATCTGGGACTGCTGGCTCCCAACCACTTGCCTGCCTGGCTGCCTGCCTGCCTGATTGCCCCTAACTGCTTCTGTCTGCCAGCCTGATCACCCCCTAACCACTCCCCTGCCAAGCTGATTGATGCC
This sequence comes from Myotis davidii, assembly GCF_000327345.1. Taxonomy (NCBI): domain Eukaryota; kingdom Metazoa; phylum Chordata; class Mammalia; order Chiroptera; family Vespertilionidae; genus Myotis; species Myotis davidii. The sequence continues at coordinate 3,580,137 of NW_006289395.1, forward strand.
TAACTGCTCCCCTGCCAGCCCAATTGCCCCTAACTGCCCTCCCCTGCTGGCCTGGTTGCCCCTAACTGCCCTCCCCTGCTGACCTGATCACCCACAACTGCCCTCCCCTGCCAGCCATCTTGTGGCTGTGGGCACGCCATCTTTGAGGACAGGGCAATCAATTAGCATATTACCTCCTTATTGGCTGTGAGTGCTGCCATCTTTGAGGGTGGGGAAGTCAATTAGCATATTCCCTCTTTATTAGATAGGATTCCAGGCACCAGGAATGGGTAAGGGCAGTTCCAGCGACCTTTACTTAGCTGGACACAAACTAAATATGTGTCTTATTAGCAAGAATAAAGAGGGACAGAATGACTATTGAGTGAATAACTTATAGTGTCTCCACTATCTTTTGGGGACAGTTTCTTCTGTCTTTTTATGGGCCCAAAAGGGACTTAGTCTTGGGGGAGCTTCTTCTGGTTTCTGTGCTCACTTTAGCAAGTCTCTCTATAATAAAATACTGTGGACGTTTCGCAGAATTCATGCTATTTCTTATGACTTCATTGATGAAATATTGTATTTCTACATCACTTTACACTTTTGCTGACATGGTCCCATTTGAACTCAACCACAGTCATGAGATACAAATACTGCTCTCTCCATCCTTCAAGGGAGGAAACTGAGACCAAGGGAGTTTAGTGAAGTGTGCAAGCCAGACCCTCCTCAGGCTTCCATCCTGTGCTACTGCACCTGTAATCCTCCCAACCAGCGTTGGCGTGGCTCTGAGCAGATGCTACCCCAGGACGACCTCAATGCTCTCGTTTCTTAACTGTGCCCTCCTAGCTGGCCCAGTGGCCTGCTGCTCAACTCAGGATGCTGAACCTGGTGCTGTATTGCAAACACGTGGCATTTTGGTGATAGGAAGTCAAACAGGGAGAAACATCCTGGGAAAGACTCACTGAGTTTCAAGTTTCACTGATACACACACTCACACCCACATGCGCACCTTAGACGTGAATGTTCCCAGATGAGGCTCCGCCGCTGGGGGCCTGCTTGTTCTAGTTTGATCTGAGCAACTGCTTGGGAGTCTGAGCGAGGGTTCGCTTTGCACATCCATTTGGTGTGTCAGACAGAAGGGAAAAAGTTCTCAGGCCGAGGCTGGGGCAGCGGGGGTTGTCAGAGACTCGCTGCCATTTCTGCCTTCCCTCCAGTGTGTTCAGACACCTCTGGGGCACGTCCAACCTCCTCTGTGCCCTGAGAGGCGCACATCTTGCCTTGTGGCTGGGAAAGCATGTATCTTACAGAGAGAGAGGGAACCGTTTCTGTGTGAAACAATGATGTGGACACCTTTTAAAACATAAGTCCGACAGCTCAGGGGCTAATTTAGGTGGAGAATTCATTCCCTTTGATATAATACAAATGTAATGAGAGCTTACCTTGAGCAGGGCCCACGGAACTGGAATCTCCCTTTCCTTCATGGAATGCGTGCAGCCCACGTGCCCACGTTTGCATGTTTATTGTTAAAATAACAAGCAAAACTGTGGCCAAGACGGGGACTAGGGTGGTTGGAGGTGGCTCTTGAAAACCCTGTAGCAGCTAGTGTTCACGAGAACTCTGTAGAACAGTGGTGGCGAACCTTTTGAGCTCGGCATGTCAGCATTTTGAAAAACCCTAACTTAACTCTGGTGCCGTGTCACATATAGAAATTTTTTGATATTTGCAACCATAGTAAAACAAAGATTTACATTTTGATGTTTATTTTATATATTAAAATGCCATTTAACAAAGAAAAATCAACCAAAAAAAATGAGTTTGCCTGTCACCTCTGACACGTGTGTCATAGGCTCGCCATCACGGCTGTAGAAGCTAGTGGCCGTGGTGACAGTCATCGGGATGAGAGAGGGGGTGCTGGCGGCTGCGGTTGTGTGTCTCTTACTCCTCAGGCGGGGCTGAGGCCCCACGTGGGAAAGGCATCCTCGACATGAGCTGTGTCACTCACTGCCTCAGCAGGAGCAAGTGTGCCTCAGACAGGGAGGTCCAGCTTTCTGGTGGCACCTCCCACCACACCCCCACCACCTGCCCACTCATGGACCAGGCCAGTCACTGCCAAGGGGACAGGGCACACAGGTGCGTGCCTCTCTACTGAAGATTCAGGAAGGGGTGTAAAGGGCCCGCATCCTTGCATCCTGAGCTGACACAATGCTGGGACTTCGTTTTCGATATTCTCGGCGCTAGCAATTCCCTTCTCCCCTTGATCACCTGTGGAATTCTTGTCACGCCCAAGCCTTACTCGAAATGCCACTTCCTCTGGGGTGCCCTCCAGGCCCCTCCTCCTCCCCTTTTCCACATCAGAATGATCCCTCCTGTCTACCCTGATGCTTTTGGCTGCACCTCCAGTCAGCACTCCCACCATCCTGCCTTTTAGCAAAGTTGTGTCTAGATCTAGATATGGCTGGGACCTAGCCAAGGAAAATCCTCTGTCATTGGGAATAAAATGTCGCTGCAGAGACAGAGAGAGAATTTTCTTCCATGACTAACATGGGTTTCCCTTCAAAGCACCAGAACACAGTCCAGGGCAGACTCCTCTACTAGGTGAAATGTCTATTTAAGCCCCATTGGTCCCCAGGATGCTTTTGTCCAGACGCTCATAATCTGGTGGCTTATTCAAATGACATGAATTTGGAGCCTCTCAGGTGCAGAACACAGCATCTAGCCTTGGCAGCAGGAGACAGGAGTGTTTGTCGGGCTGATGGGAAAGGAGAGGGGTCATATCCCGAAAGTCTGATGCCGTGTTTTCGTTTAGTTTACTGACAGGAGGGAGGAAGCAGCTCAGCCAGCAGGCACGATGTTCTGTGCTCCTGGGTACCGCTTCCTCTGAGTCCCCCTCCCTTTTTTTTCTTTTTTTAAAATATATTTTTATTGATTTTTTTTACAGAGAGGAAAGGAGAGGGATAGAGAGTTAGAAACATCGATGAGAGAGAAACATCAATCAGCTGCCTCCTGCACACCCCCCACTAGGGATGTGCCTGCAACCAAGGTACATGCCCTTGACCGGAATCAAACCTGGGACCCTTCAGTCCGCAGGCCGACACTCTATCCACTGAGTCATACCGGTTAGGGTCCCCCTCCCTTTTTTATTACTCAAGTGCAATATTTTCATTACAGGAAAAATGGAAAGTGCAGTGAATCAAAGAAAAGTAAACCACTCACAATCTCGCTCATAATCACTGGTTTACATTTTGGTCTTTATTTGCATATATATCTAAATTTTTAGAATAACATTCTACTCAACACAGCGTTGCATAAGTACCTTTACATTCTAATAAATACACATGTAGGACATAATTTTTAACAGTTTTTTTCTTATTTTTTTGCTATTGAAAATTTCAAATACATGCAAAAGTCTAGAGAATAGTATATATAATGAACCTCATGTTCCAACATACAGCCCCCCAAATTGTCAATTCACAGCTAATCCTATTCATCCATAACCTCTCCACTTCTCTCCACCCCAACACACACATACACACACGCACACACACACACATACCATACAGAGAACATATGCACCCAGACACCCACACATCCACAGTACCATTATCTCACTGAAATAAATTAGCAGTACTTCCTTAATATCACCATATACCCTGCCAGCTACAAAATTTCCTTTTGTAGCAGCATGGGGCCTTTTCATAGGACTGCAGCGTCATTTATTCATCTGGTACCCTGGTTTTGGCCATGGAAGACAGTACTCTTGTGTTTAATAATTGCAAATAATGCTACAGTAAATAACTTGGACAAAATGTTTTGCACACCTGTGTAATTGTTTTCCTAGGAAAAACTGCTAAAAGTGGCATTACTGATCAAAGGCTGTGTAGGATTTTCGAGACTTTTATTCTAAAATGCTAAATTTTCTTCTGGTTTGTTGTGCTCATTTACACAATGCATGAGGCATACAAAGAAACTGTCTGATTATTCTTGCAGTCTTATTTGTATTCTTCTGTGTAAATGTTAGAATTATTTTGTCAAAATAAAAATACAATAGAGATAGTTTTTATTGCATTTTACATAATAGATTATTTTCAGATTAATTTTTATTATAATACTAAGAATCCCTGTCCCAGAACAAGTATTTTTTAAAAATACATTTTTATTGATTTCAGAGTGGAAGGGAGAGGGAGAGAGAGATAGAAACATCAATGATGAGAGAGAATCATTGATCGGCTGCCTCCTGCACAACCCACACTGGAGATCGAACCCACAACCCAGGCATGTGCCCTCACCAGGAATCGAACTGTGACCTCCTGGTTCATAGGTCGACACTCACCCACTGAGCACACTGGCCCCACAAGAACAAGCATTTTTTGTCCTTTAGTAAATACAAAAACTGTGTACACACTTAACAGCTGATAGCTCAATTGATGGTTCTTTTCTTTCAGATTTAACCCATTGGAATTAATAATTATTCAAAGTGTGTATACATTTTTAGGACACCCTCTATATTAAGCTTTTCTCATAAGAGTTTCCCACACTTCTTTTAAAAGACCATGAATTATATAATGTTTTCATAATTCTGAATAGGATCACTGTGTTCTTCCTTTCTCTTCTTTTCACCCCCATACTAATTATTGCTGGTATAAAATATTAATTTTTATACATGTATTCTGTAACTTTCAAATTTATTGGAAATTCTTACTAGTTTCAGGATTATTGTATTGATTTTCTAGATCAATATTCCCATCACTTGGTAATAATGAGAATTTTGCCTCTTTCCTGTAAGTGTTGTTACCTCGCGTTCCTCTGTCCTGTTCACTTGCACTGGCTCCCACTCCAGAGAAGGCCAAGTGAGGAGAGTGGTTGGTCCCAGTGCCTCATGTCCACCTCAAGTGGAGGGCTCCTTCTATGGTTCGTTTGCCTGATAGGGGCTACTGGTTTATAACCAATCTCAACTGAGGACGTAATAGATACTGTAAAGCATTTAACACAGAACCTTTCAAACAGTAGACATACAACAGATTTTTTTGGTTACCATATTTTTTCATGACAGGAGGTCTATTTTAATTTTCTTTCATTAAGATTCATTTTAAAATTAAGAATGGACATTAATTTTTATCCATTGCCTTTTGGGCAGCATTTATTTGAATAATTACTTATATTTTTCTCTAATTTGTTAAAATGATAATGCATTAGCATTGATGTATTTTTCATTCTTGGAACATAAAACCAATTTGGTCAAAAGTGTTATCCTTTTAAAATAATGCTGGATTCTATTTTCTATATATTTTCTAATATTTCACTAGCTTAGCAAAATGAATTGGACAGTTTCTTTTCCACCCTCCCTCTTTTCCTTCCTCTACTCTCTTCTTAAGAGTTTTGAAGGAGCTTACCTGTGAAATAGTCCTGGAAAGGACTTAAATATAATTTTAATTTTTATTAAATATACTAGAGGTCCAGTGCACGAATGTGCACGAGAGGGGGGTGTCCCTCAGCCCAGCCTGCACCCTCTCCAATCTGGGATTTCTTGGGGGATGTCCGACTGCCAGTTTAGGCCCGATCCCTGTGTCAGACATCCCTCTCCCCATCTGGGATTGCTGGCTCCTAACCACTCGCCTGCCTGCCTGATTGCCTAACTGCCTGCCTGCCTGCCTAACTGCTTCTGCCTGCCAGCCTGATTGCCCGCTAACCGCTCCCCTGCCAGCCTCATTGACGCCTAACTGCTCCCCTGCCAGCCTGATCGTCCCCAACTGCCCTCCCCTGCTGGCCTGTTTGCCCCCAACTGCCCTTCCCTGCTGGGCTGTTCGCCCACAACTGCCCTCCCCTGCCGGCCATCTTGTGGTCGCCATCTTGTGGCAACATGAGGGTGGCCATCTGTGGCAGCGTCGTGCATGACGCCACCTAGGCTTTTATTATATAGGCCATTTAGACAATATTTTCAATTTCTTCAATGATTATCACAACTCTTAGGTTTTCTACTTGTTCTTGAATTAATATTGGCAATTTATACTTTCAAACAAAGTTATTCTTATTTTGTTGAACTTATTGGCATAGAGCTGCGAACAGCCTTTTATTAACCTACCATAACACTTCTGGATCAGCAATTCATACCTTTCTTCTCTCATATTACTGAGTAGTTGTGCTTGGTTGCTTCTGAGGGGTTGTTAGATTTAATTTGTTGTCTCTAGAACCAGTTAGTGCACATATTAGAGCTGGGTTCCTAATTCTTTAAATTTTGTTTCCTGGTAAATATAAGAGAACTTAAAGGTATAAATTCTTCTCTAAGGACAGCAATAACTGAATCCTAAAAGTTTTTATATGTAATCTCTTTGTTACTCGTTTATTCTAAACATCTGTTGTTGCTGTTTTGAATTACACTTTTTCCTAAAGAGTATCTTTATCCAAGGAGTAATCTTTCACTTTAAAGATTAACACTTTAGAATGTCAAAGGGTGGGGGGGAAGGAGACATATATAATACTCTTTGTAATATTTTAAGCAATAAAACAAAATTAAAAAAAAGATTAACACTTTGTCTTTATTTCTTAAATTTCAACTGGCTTTGCCTTTTTATTTGTTCATGGTTTGTCATTAACATCTACTTTTATTGCATTTTAGATAGTGTTATTCTCAGTTTTGGAAATTTTCAATTTTCTGTATATGTGTATCTGATGTGATCAAGACGTGTAACTATCATATGGGCATTTAAAAGTATCTATTTATGATATAATTAATATATAATAATTAAAAGAAAATATGAATCATGTCATTCAAATCTTTTATGTTCTTATTTATTTTTGTTCACTTGATCAAAGTTGATAGAAATGTCTTAATTTCTTCTACAGTGATTGTGTTTTATTTATTTTGTTGGTATTATGCATATAAGAAATTGCTGCCGAAACCGGTTTGGCTCAGTGGATAGAGCGTCGGCCTGCGGACTGAAAGGTCCCAGGTTCGATTCCGGTCCAGGGCATGTAATGTGCTTTGCCTTTAATGCTATACTTTATAACATTAATATTGCCAGGCCTGAATCTTTGCAATTTTGCATTTTTCTCATTTTGCATTTTGCTCATCCCTCTTGTTAATTTTTTATATAATTTTATTTTATGTACAACTCTTTCATTCGCCTTATCTTAAACTTCTGTTTTGTTGTCTCTCTGTGAGAGGCTTTATTGTAATAGAGGTGTTAAGCCTATGCATATTTATTTGATAACCTATGTACTTGATTGTCTTTTTTAATATATTTTATTGATTTTTTTTTTTTTACAGAGAGGAAGGGAGAGGGATAGAGAGTTAGAAACATCAATGAGAGAGAAACATCGATGTCTGGATGAATGATAAAGAAGAAATTGCGCCGAAACCGGTTTGGCTCAGTGGATAGAGCGTCGGCCTGCGGACTGAAGGGTCCCGGGTTCGATTCCGGTCAAGGGCATGTACCTTGGTTGCGGGCACATCCCCAGTGGGAGGTGTGCAGGAGGCAGCTGATCGATGTTTCTCTCTCATCGATGTTTCTGACTCTCTATCTCTCTCCCTTCTTCCTGTAAAAAATCAATAGAATATAATTTAAAAAAAGAAATTGCTGTTTTTATAGGTCAAAACAATTCAATATTGGCAATTTCCTATGGTTTAACCTGTTTTTATAATATTAAAAAAATATATTTGGTATGTAAGAGTTCATTGGAT
>NW_006289395.1:3588107-3593681 GCF_000327345.1 Myotis davidii
ATTCTTATATATTTTATATCATTTGTTTGCTTTCCCTTTTAAAAAAAACTCTTTCCTTACTGTTTCTCTTCAATTCTTTTCCTATTTCTGTCTCTTTTATTCTCTAGTGAGTTGGAAGATATCCAGCTAATTTTTATTCTACTGGTGCTTCCCCTTCACTTCCTCCCTTCCTCTTCTTTATTTAGTTAGTTTTAGAATAAACCGGAGTGGGGAGTCATATGTTCATTAATCCAGTTTATATTTATTAAGGGACTTCCATGAGCTTGGCTACTGTAGGCATGTGAGTTAATGGTGATTAACCGCATCCTTGCTGTTATGGAGTTCTAGTTTAATGAGGGGAGAATAATAAGTAAGCACGTAAGGAAAGGTTCTGAGTGATACTTCCTGTGCACATAATTAGAGCAGAAAGATGTGGTAGAAAGTTTCTAGTGGCTTCTTTAACGGGGTGCCCAGGCTGCCATAACAAAATAACATTGATCAAGTGGCTTAAACAACTGAATTTTATTTTCTTATGTTACTGGAGACTTGGAGTTCAAGATCAAGGTGTTGGCAGGGTTGGTTTCTTCTGAGGCCTCTCTCCTTGACTTGCAGATGGTCATTTTCTTCTATGTCTTCACGTGGTCTTCCCTCTGTGTGCATGCTTGTCTGGTGTCTAAATGTCCTCTTCTTATTAGGACACCAATCATATTGGATGAGGGCCCATCATAAAGGGCTCACTTGAACTTAATCATGCCCTTAAAGACCCTCTCTCCCAATGCAGTCACATTCTGAGGTATTGGGTGTTAGGGCTTCAACATAGCAACTTGAAGAGGGATGCAGTTCAGCCCATAGCAGCCTATCTCAGAAGGTAACATTTACACTGAGATCATCTGGGACATGTTCTGTTTGAGGCATTCAACTGCAGCTGCTCTGTATGCAATCTGGATACATGTCTGTAGCGCTCAGGAGCAGCCTGCATCGGCACATACATGTGGGAGTTACCTGCACCTAGGGAGTCATGGAAGTGATGGGGTAGTCACTTTAGCAGAGAAGAGGGCCAACAACTAAGTGCTGAGGCACTCCAACACTTGGAGGTTGGTTAGAAAGAAAGCATCATGGACAGAATCATAGGAAGGAAGCAGAAAGAAAACCCAGATAGTGTGATGTTCCAGAAGCTGGGAGTGTTTCCACCCCGTCCAATGCTATGGAAAAGTCTAATAAGGTGAGAGCACAGAGATGCCCATTGGGAATCATCGACATCCTCAGAAAGAGTGGTCTCTGTGGGGCTGAGGGACTCAAGCTAATTTGGGTTGGTTGTTAAAAGAGGTGGATGAGGGGAAGTGGAAACTATAGAGATGACACTGTCAGGAAGTTTGTTTGGTAAGATATTGAAGCAATGGTCCTGAGGGGGTGGGAGTGGGAGGGGGGTGTGGTGTCAAGAGCAGGTCTTGTTCGTATGGGAGATACTAGAACATGTCCATATGCCTATATTCTCAATTTAATAGAAAGTAGGAGATTGGAGATGGAGAAAGGACAGAGAGATGAATGAAATCTAAAAGGAGTTGAGCATGTTAAGTAGTGTATGGATTTGGCTACATGTATAGGAGAATTCAAAAACTGTAGCTTGAATGAGATAGAAAGTTATTTCCTTTTCACATAATAGCCCAAGATAAGCTTGCTAGGGCTGAAATTATGGTTTGATTACATAAGGTTGTTCAAGGATCCAGTTTTTTCAGTCTTCTTGTCTCATCATCTCTAAGGCTCTTGCCCTCGGGGTGCAGATAACCTACCACTATCTGCACATTCCAGGCATCAGGATGGGAACAGAGACAATAAAGGAGCCATTCCCACCCTTTATGAGGTTATGTCCCAGAGTTGCACACATCACTTCCCTCATATCACATCAGCTAGAACTTCATCAACTGCCATGCCCAGCTACAAAGGAGACCATGAACTATAGTATCTTTTTCATAGTATTCCTGTAGTCAGTTGAAAATGTAGGTTTCTCTTATCATGGAAGAAGGAAGGGTCAGCTATTTGAAGTCTTCCTCCTTCAGAATCTCCAGCAGTTTCTGTTATAGTCAAATTGGAATGGAATCCCCAGGTAAAGTGGACGGATCGGCCTTCAGCAAAAGGGTACAATTCCATCATATCGGCAGGAAGAAAAAGAAAGTGGATGTTGATGCTGGAGAGCTTGTGATTGGTGGAAAGAGGACAAATCAGGTCCTATCTTTTGAGGAGAGGTCATCAGCTGAGAGGATAGAACACCGGAGAGATTTGGCAGGAAAATAATAATTGCCTTTCCTTGTGGAGGCCTTACTCTGTGCCAGTTTCTGCTCTGAAATCTGTACATGCAATAGTTGACTTAACCTTTTGAAGGATTAATGAAAAGCTGCAGCCCAGAGAGCTTTAGTTACTTGATCAAGATCCCACAGGTCTTGGAGGGGCAGGGACGTGGTCCGTGATCCTCATACCTATGTTCTTAACCGCAGTGCATGCTGCTTCCGGCTTGAAGCCAGAGAGAGATGTGGGACAGACTACTCCAAAGGTGGGAGACACAAAGAGGGGCTGCTTGAGTGTCCAGTGGAAACGTGTGACCTTGAATTTAAAGTGAAACCAATAAGCCTAATTGCACAGTTGTCTCTGGAGAAGTTTAGCTGCAGAGTACAGGTAAGGAGAAGAAGGAGATGGGTAGATTTAGACAGAATTAGGGTGGCCCAGATGAGTGTAACAAAGGGAGACATAGCAAAAAACTTGAGACTATTTGAAGTGCAGATATTCTAATGATAGATAATGAAATGCAGGCTGGGCCAGGGAGCAAGGATAATGACAAGAGGGAGCTGATAGCTGGTGAGAAAGCAGTGGAGTCCTTTCCAATGAGGTTGAGGAATGTGGGGATCCAGAAGAACTGAACTTGCCGGAAGGTAGGGCAGTGGGGCATTTGAATAGTGATTTTTTTTGAGGGTTGAGAATTTTGGCTCCAAGATGGTAGTCTGAGGGTGGATATGGCTGGAGGGTGGCTCAGTGAGAACCAAGAACACTAACAAATGGCTCCCAGTGGCCAAACCATGCGCCAGGCTCACTGTTGGCAGCCAACTCAAGGAGACACAAAGCTCATTGCTGAGTTAGGTAGGAAGGAGGCCAACTTCTTCTCCTAGTTAAGGTGCTATCTAGGGCGGGTTGACATCAATGACAGATTTGTCCAGGGATGACAGAAAATCTTTAAGCTGCTGAGTGTGCTTCAGCTTTGGACCCTGTTTCCTCCCATGACCTATAAGAGTTGAATCTTCTGTAGCTCCCAGGTCCCTTTTTGTAAATAAGAGAGCTACTTAGTAGTAATGAACTAGGAATGATCACATCTTCTCATTGTGTCATTGTGACCTCTGTTACATCATATTCCCCATGAAAGTCTAGACTTTAATGGTCTCTCCTATAAAGTAAAGCAGTTGGACCAAACTAGTCACAGCTAATGATTGTTAAGAATTCCTGAGTGTCAGATGCTATTTTAAGTGCTTCATATATATTATATTACATTTAATGTCCTGATAGGTCCATCTGAGGTGGATACTATTATTATTTTCATTTTTCCAAAGAGGAAACTGAAAAAACACACACACAAACAAACAAACAAAGAGAGAACTGAGACACAGAGAATAGGTAACATGCTGTATTACTAGTAGTTTCCTATTGATGCTATAACAAATTACTATAGATTTAGTGGCTTAGAAGGACCCAGATTTATTCTAGAAGTCAGGAATCTAAAATAAGTTTTATTTAGTTAAAGTCAAGATCTTGGCAGAGCTGGATTGTTCTAAAAGCTCTAGGGGGAATCCAGTTTTCACCTTTTTTTAGTTTCTAGAGACTTTGTATTCCTTGGCTTGTGACCCCTTCCTTCATCTTCAAAGTGCATCATTCCAATTTCTCCTTCCCTCATGCCAGCGCTTTCTCTCTCTGATTCTGACCTTCTTGCCTCCAGTTTAGGAAGAACAGGGATCCCATTGAGCCCACCCACATGATCTAGGATAATCTCCCCATCTCACGATCTGATCCTTAACTTAATCCCATCTGCAAAGTTCCTTTTCCCCTGAAGGGGCACATATTCACAGGTTTAGGGTTTAGGATGTGAACACTGTTAAGGGCCATTGTTCTGCCTACCACATAAGCCCAAGGCATAGGATTCCTACCAGTGTGGTCCGGCCCGGGCACCACCCTGCTATAGAATCAGGAAGGGCCAACACAGGTTATATGAGCCACCACTCTTGTTCTTGTGTCCACAGAGCATCAGCAGTTTACCCTCTTCCTCAGAATCCAAATGCATCTTCAGAATCCTTCTCAACACTGTTGTCCAGGCAGCCCCATTAGTTGATCTGAATTGTCATGTTTGGTGAAACCTTTGGACCATTCTCAGTTTTGATCTCTAAGGACCCATTCATACCTGATATCCAGGACTTCTGTGGAGCTAGTGAGAGTTACAGAGTGACGTGTAGCAGACCTGTGTGCCCTTCTTGGGAGAAAGTACCTTTTTTTTTTTTTTACAAGTTCAAGGTCATTCATTATAACTCACCAACTATGGGTGTAAATGTTAACTTCTTAAGAGATGATTGTACGAAGAGCAGGCTCCTTATTCTGATTCCCTGACGCCTGACGCGCTGGCTAGGAATCACAGCTCCCCCTGAAATGTTAGTGGATAATTGCAGTGTTTGGGCAGTGGGGGAGGAGGCGGAGCCCTCAGGGAAAGCACACCCACCGCCCCCATCTGCCCAGGCTTCAGGAACACACTGTGAACGCTGAGCCCTGCATGAGGAGGAAAGCGAAATCACAACATGTTCAACCAGAAGAGGAAACAACAGCCTTCAATATCAGGCGGGGAAGCACTTGTAAAGGGCATTGGCAAGGCCCAAAGCCAAAGGAAGTCCCAGCTGGGCCTCCGAGGTTTGTCCTCAGCTTCATCCTGGGCCTTTCTGTTTCTGGTTGTCAGGGCCTCCCCGCGGGTGCTGGTTCTCTTCCTTAGGGCCCTGCCCACGCCAGCCCCCAGCATGCAGCCAGAGCCCTCACTTCCATCCTTCCTTCCCTGCGGCCTGCAATGCTGTGGGTACGGGGCAGGGCTGAACACCCTGAACTCTCATGGGAAGCTGACCTTCCGCAGAGCATTAGATGCCCAGGCGGCTACAGAGTCCCATGGCAGTGAGAGGTGGCGCATTGACCTTCATTTTCATTCCTTTCCAATATCCCACCTCTTTGGGGGAGCCCCAGGCTTTGCCATGGCCTACTGTGCGAACCCAAATGATTGCAGCACTTTGGGTCAATATCTCCCTTAATTCACTCCTTTGCAGGGGTGCTGGCCAGAGGACCGTGGTGGCAGCTTTCTACCCTTAGGTCACACCAGGCATGAATGATCCTGTCTTGTCTTAGAGCATCCTTAGCCTGAGCTCCCTGCTGTTCCCCTGCACCCCACCTCCTCCAGCCCGGGGCAGCTTCCAGAAACGTCCCCTATTGGCTGCATTTCCTGTGAAGTTTCCTGCAACCTAGTGCATCCCTGCCGATCCGCAAGTCAAGGTGGTGCAGGTAGAGAGGCTGGGAATGCAAGGAAAGGTA
>NW_006289395.1:3593759-3597838 GCF_000327345.1 Myotis davidii
TTTGCCTGAATTTGACTTGAGGGGCCTGAGCTAATAAACCTCAGGCCTGTGGTTGGAGTTTTCTGAAAGAATTGTCAGGCTCAGTTTCCTGCCAGCAAGATGTAAGAAGTTGCAGAGAGTGAAATAGATGACAGAACATTATGCTGGAAGGCACCTCTCAGGTTCATCCAATGTAAACCCCTAATTTTACGGCTGAGGAATTTGCCTAAGGGCCAGCAGCCAGCAAGCGCAGGCCTGTGGCCAGGATCCAGGTACCAGGACATCCAGCCCTGGGCTCAGCTCCCTTTTCCACGTGGGCGCCGGTGCCTCTGCCTTAGCACATAAATCAGTGCCCGCAACAAAGAGCATTTCTTGGCCAGACACACGCGTGCTTTTGAAGGGGTGGGGGCGCCAGCTGGTGCTGAGGAACTAGCCTGGATAGGCTGGTGGCCAGTGGAACATCTGGGCTGGTCCAAGCCCTCTTCTACTCCATCCTTAATGGCAATGCTCACGTCCCACAGCAGGTATACAGGACTCAAAACCCAGATGTTGTATAGGTGGGGCCAGAGCGCTCAGCAGCAGCAGCCCTTCCCAGGGGCCGGACGGGGCTGTAAATACGAGCAGAGGGAGGAAGAGGCAGCTGAGCTTAGTGCAGGTAGAGCAGAGAGGTCTGACATTGGAGGCTTCTTGCTGGAAATGGAGTTTTCTGCAGCTCCATGGGAGTTTGGTCGAAGGCTGGAGACAGTCATTTCTGACTGCTGGCAACATATCAAGGGCTTTACAAATGCTTGCTTATGCAATCTATGGGAGTTTGGTCGAAGGCTGGAGACCGTCATTTCCCACCAGAGGCGCTGCTGCAGCCCAGTGTCCGCGGGTCTGGGGGCCCCGGGAAAGGGCTTCTGAGTGAGAGTGTGGTGACTGCCTCGGAGGGCGATCACGGCCCCACCCCAGGACCCTGCGGTGACCTGCCTACATGCTGGCGTGGGAGTGCGTGATCGTCTGCAGTTGTATCTGCGTGTGCCTGTGTGTGTGTATATGAGTGAGACCTCATCTTACTCCACCAGGAGGTAGTCAGAAAGCTCCTGTCAGCAGAGACCGACACAGGGCAGGGCTGTACCCGGAGGCTGCGCTTGGAGGTATGGTCTCCAGGACTCAGAAGCCCCAGTCGTGTTGGCCTCCCATCCCTCTGAAGCGAGCCTCCTCTCCCCAGGCCCCCGAGGACTGCAGGACAGCCAGAGCTCCTCGGTGGCTGTGTCCTAAGGGGAGCGTCTTGATGGGCCTGTGAGACTCAGGAATGGACGTGGGGATGGGAAGTGCTGGCAATGACACGCTGTCCCCCGTCTGTCCGGTTGGTCAGGCTTCAGGAGAGGGAGGTGGACGCAGGACGCGGAGGACAGGATGCCCAACAAGTCAGGAGCTGCACCCAGGACAAGCCTCCAGCAGGGCCTGGGAGGTGCTCACTCAAAGTGGCTGAAGGAAGTTTGGCCTCCTTGTTTCTGGAGGAGAATGGAGACAGGAAGGCATTCAGGCATCAGATGCCCCCTTGGGTGTTGGCCCACTTCCCTGGGGAGTCTTTGGGCAGTTGGCATTTTTCCTGGTGAATGGTGGGATCCTGATAGGGTAGCAGAAACCTGACCAGTGACAGACCTCTTTGCTCTGGGTGTCGGCCTCGGCATTTGCCCAGCCTGCTCTGCAGATGTCTTGTCGCCTGCCCCAAGGATAGGGGTCTGAAGCTGGATGGAAGATTTGGGGTGGGGAGAGTGGAGGGAGGCAGTGTGAAGTCGTGACAGCAAGAGGGACAGATGTAGGCTTGGCGAGGACAGAGGGGAGCTGGTGATGCAGCCACATGGCATCTCATGCCTTGGGTTCAAGTTCAAGTCCTCCCTTCTCCTCATACACATTTGATCCTAATACCTCTGTGAGGTGGGGACGGATGCTGTATGGGAAACTTCATTACTAGGAAGCCAGCAGAGAGAAGCAAGGGGCATGCGCGTGCTGGGATGTATGAGGAAGGACATTTTGAGCTGATTGAAGAGGAAGTGAGTAGAGCAGCGTTTCTCAACCTGTGGGTCGCGACCCCTTTGGGGGTCAAATGACCCTTTCACAGGCGTCGCCTAAGACCATCGGAAAACACGTATATAATTACATATTGTTTTTGTGATTAATCACTATGCTTTCATTATGTTCAATTTGTAACAATGAAAATACATCCTGCATATCAGATATTTACATGACAATTCATAACAGTAACAACATTACAGTTATGAAGTAGCAACGAAAATAATTTTATGCTTGGGGGTCACCACAACATGACGAACTGTATTAAAGGGTCGCAGCATTAGGAAGGTTGAGAACCACTGGAGTAGAGGATCAAGTTGGAGGCGTTGCGGGGGAGGGAGAGGGAGGTGTCAGTGGAGGAGACTAGTAAAGCCCGAAGTTGAGACAGAGCCCACACTCAGGTCTGCCTTTAGGACTGCGCTCCAGTTAAGGTGCGGAGGGGAGCGTGTGGGTGAGGTGGGGAGGACAGGAGAGAACTCAGAATCACGGGAACTTGCCAGGGACACCTCAGGACAGTGAAGGGAACGCTGTCCCAGGACCTGGGGCAGCTGCTCCTGGTGGGTTGGAGGTCAGGGGGAGGGCTGTGCTCAGCTCATCTAAAAACCCCTGGTCTTTAGCAAGAGACCTCTCTGCCCTGCTAGGCTGCTGGGCGCCTGGTCGGCAAACTGTGGCTTGGGGGCCACACGCAGCTCTTTGGCCCCTTGAGTGTAGCTCTTCCACAAAATACCGACTTCTGCGCATGGGCCACAAAGTTTCAATCACACTGTACGTGCTCACCCACACGTGGTATTTTGTGGAAGAGCCACACTCAAGGGGCCAAAGAGCCGCATGTGGCTCACGAGCCATGGTTTGCTGACTACGGACCTAAGGGAACCAAGAACAGTTGCAGTGAAGGTAGAATGTTTGGACCACGTGTTTCAAGGACAGCCTGTTCTTCAGATTTCATGTGGTTTAGAAAGTCCTTCCACAGCGACAGGCCTGGATGTCCTGTAGGCCTGCGGAGGTGGGCTTTTGAGGCCCTTCCCCGTACACCACGCCTCATCCCTGGCCAAGCAGAGCACGTGCCAGTGGTGCACCCCCGGGAAAGTGATTTAATACCTTTCATGCCTCAGTGTTCTCATATGAAAAACAGGGCAGCCTCTTTGGGGATATATTGTTCGCATTGCATAAGCAAGCATTTGTAAAGCCCTTGATGTGTTGCCAGCAGTCAGGAAAACTAGCTTTTGTGAATCTCTGTGCAGCCCTGTTCACTGTGAATTCATACTCGTTAAGTACTGAGTGCTGACCTCACCCAGTGCACCACTGCGGCTCCTGGAATCCATACTCAGATTCCACAGGTGAGGAAACCAAGATTCAGTGAGGTGAAATGAGTTTCCAAGATCAGTAGACAATAGACAAGAAGGGAAAAAAAGCTAATAAACCAAACCAGAAAGAACCGTGTGCTGGGAAGCCTTGGATGGGGAGGCCGGAGAGCCCTGGGCCACTGGCAGCATTCAGGTCCCATCCTAGACGTGCGCATAGCAGGCTGGAGGTGGCTGATGGAGACCTAAAGTGCATGAAAAGATGGAAGTTCGTTTCTCTCTTTTATAACAGTCCAAGTTTGAGGTGGGCAGGAGCTCCGCCACTCCCTCAGCCTAGAGTACCTTCTGTGTGGTCACAGCTGGGTAACAGCCATGTCTGCTCTGAGCTCCAAGGAATGAGGGATCCTGGAGGAGGCCCAACTTCCTGCTGCAGCCTTAGGCCTGTGTGGGGGGGGGGGTGCCCTCACTTCTTACATATGTTGGGAGGCCCAACTGCAGAGTAGGCTGTGGAATGTGCACTTGGGCCAGGCTCTGATTTTACCAACACAGGGGATGGGAAACATTCCTGGTGGGCAGCCTGTTCCTCAGGCCACCAAACAGCCATGCACACCCTCCTTACAGAGAGAACACAAGGGTCTGCCCCAGGAAGCCACCCAGAGTCTCGTCCATTAGCACGTCCAGGTCGGCTCCAGGGTCCCTGGGCCCTCAGCAGGTTTCCTTCCCTGAGGCCTGGATGACTCT
>NW_006289395.1:3597881-3606408 GCF_000327345.1 Myotis davidii
TCTGAGCTCTCCTTCCGCCACAGGCCCTCACCCATCCTCCGCCCCGCTCCAATGTACATACCTGGGGGCAGCAGACTCAGAAAACATTCCCAGTGACAATTTCTGCTCAGACAAGGGGAGTAGGGAAGGCACAGAGCTGGTCCGCAGCGGTGATGGGGTTCTGCTGAGGGAATTGGGAAGCCCCTGTGTCTTGAGAGTGGAGGAGTGGGTCTGACCGAGGGCGTCTTCCATATCCATTCTGCTCCATGACTGCACCCGGTGGGCACTGGGGAGCAGGCCTCCTGGAGGACCGAGGGCCTCACTGCTGCATGACTAGGGCTGCGGAGCTGTGGTACGCACAGAACAGTCAGGCTCTTTCAGGACAGGTCCATGTTTCTTTGCCAATACAATTCCCACAAAAACTTAGGCTTCTTATCTGCGTCCTTCTACATCCCAGGAACCACACTTCATATTCTTTCCTAGACACAGTTTTATATATATATTTCAGAGAGGAAGGGAGAGGGAGGGAGAGATAGAAACATCAATGATGAGAGAGAACCACTTCTGCCTCCGGCACGCTGGCCTCTAGGGCTCGAGCCTGCAACCAGGGCGTATGCTCCGACTGGGAAATGAACGGTGACCTCCTGATTCATAGATCAATGCTCAACCCCTGAGCCATGCTGGCTGGGCTGGACATAGTTCTTAAATCTGCTTTAAGCCTTTGCCTCTTGGGACCGCCACCCACCTCTTGCAATTCAGTGATGGCTGTCTTAAGGCCATCTGAAACAATAGAGGTTGGTGGGAACGGGAGGCTGCGCTCTTCAGTGGATCTTTGCCAAAAAGATTGATGCTTTAGTTTGACTGAAAAATCTTTGTAGGTCTTAGGAAGAGCCTTGGAAGAAATCATTCTGTCCCCTGACATTCAGGGACTGGAAGCACATGGCTTGAACATGTCTGTGCACTCTGAATTCTGGAGAATTTTTATTCCTTGCTCTCTCTGTTTGCAAAATATCCGTTAAGAAAAGAGCTGTATTTTTAGTACTCTGCTTTCTGTGTGAGTCTAAGCTGCCCTAACAGACAGACAACAAAATGCAGTGGCTCTGACAAGATAGCTGTAGCTCACACACCTGTCTGTTTCAGATTGGCAAGCAGCTCTGCTCCATGTGATGGTTTTGGGACCCAGGCTCCTTCCATATTGTTTCTCTGCATTTATTAAGTCATTTCCCTCATCTGCATGGCCAAAGCTGGGCTACAGCTTCATCTTCCAGCTTATTGGAAGGGGGAAGTCAGTGGGAGGAGGCAGGTCAACCTCTTTCAGGCTTCAGACCAGAAGTGGTACACGGTGGTCATACCACCTTCCTTAGGTGAGGTCACAGGCACATGGGCACGCCTGTTGGCGAGGCAGGCTGGGAAATGGAGTGGCGAAAATGGATTGGACCCCGACTCCAACCCCTCACTTAACAGATGAGAATGTTTAAGGTACCGTAACTGTACAGTCTTTAATATCAGGTTCCTAGAGTTTTATCACGGAAAGGCAGGGTTAGAGAGACCCTTAGAAAGCCTAGAACCGTGGTCGGCAAACTGTGGCTTGCGAGCCACATGCGGCTTTTTGGCCCCTTGAGTGTGGCTCTTCCACAAAATACCACGTGCGGGCGCACGTACAATGTGATTGAAACTTCATAGCCCATGCGCGGAAGTCGGTTTTCGTCCTGAGTGAGTCTATTTTGAAAAAGTACTGTTGATATTTGGCTCTGTTGACTAATGAGTTTGCCGACCACTGGCCGCTAGACCAACTTCCAGTGTTAAAAAGAGAAACCGGAAGTGCAGGGGGAAGACTCTGCTCTGCGTTTTGCACAGTGTTCTGGCTTTGTCACGATTCCTGTGCTGGAGGTGGCCTTGCAGAGGACAGCGATGCTGGCCTGGAGAAGGCACCGCAAGGGGGTCAGGTCTGCTGGAATTCCATCAGTGTGACCCCAGCTCCCTCAATACACAGAACTCTGCCTGCACCAGCCCTCTCTCCCCACCTCATATGTGCGCACAAATGCGACCAAATGACTTTTTTCCTGGAAATGCCAGGAGCAGGGTTTTCTCCTTTTCACATCCAAAGGCATCATGGGTACACTCTGATTCGCTCTCTACCCAAGGCCAAACAGCTCAGGCTTCCCAATTCTAATTTCTAGAATGTTCCATTAAATAACTGAACACCCCAGATACTGTGTTTGCCCCTCATCTCACCAGCGGATCCAAAAAGCAATCAGGTTTGTCCAGCATGATTTGTTCTTTAATAAAGAAACTCGGTGATCTCACAGCTGATCTTTGCCCAGGGCTCAGGCTGCAGCCAGTTCTTGTGTTTGGTAAGTATCCACAGGGGAGTCTCCCGGCCTGGTGTCTGCAACGCAGGCAACAGCTGGGTAGAGAATGCTTGTTACCTAAAGGGAGAAGCAGGCAATCTTTCAGGTGGGACCTGAAGGCACGGTGACAAGTGAGCTCAGTAAACACGTGGGCTGTCAGTTCCATACTTTCACCTGAGACTAGACTTCCAACGATAGGTCACTGCTGGAGAGGCGTGCACCATCCACTCAGCATTCCCAGCGCCAGCGTTTGATCCCGCAGACTATACATAGTTGCCTTTCACTCTTTAGGGAGAATTTCCATGATAGTTGGGTCCAATTGCAAATTGGTTTCTGCAATAACTTGAATGGACTCATTGGATTGTTTCTCACCAGCCCTGTGTCTGTTTTGCCCAGATCCCATTTTATCAGATCTCTCTCTCTCTCTCTCTCTCTCTCTCTCTCACTCTCCAGTG
This sequence comes from Myotis davidii, assembly GCF_000327345.1. Lineage (NCBI taxonomy): Eukaryota > Metazoa > Chordata > Mammalia > Chiroptera > Vespertilionidae > Myotis > Myotis davidii. The sequence goes on from NW_006289395.1 coordinate 3,600,667, forward strand.
CCTTGATGTGTTAACTTGTGATGTTAGATTTTCACCCCTTTGTGAGTGGTTGCTAGGTTCTGATAAGGGGCCATGCCTCTAAAGCAGTGGTCGCCAACCTTTCGGACCTCACGGACCACCAGTGGTCCGCGGATCACCAGTTGGTGACCGCTACTCTAAAGCATCATCAATAACTTGCAGAGTGGGTTGCCAGTACTTTCATTCTCATTAAATCAGGGGTGTGGATGCTATAATTGCAACAATTTGCTCTGCCCTGGATTTTCGTAATGACTTTCTTAATTCACTTTACAAACAGTGCTTCTTTCTCTTTTACGATTCTTCCCATGCAGAGAGAGTCCTGTGGTTTATCTTGGTTTTGGGTTTCTTTTTCCCTCTTGCAAACCTGGAATAGAAATGTCAGGAAGAGTGACTCATTCATTCATCACTCAGACATATTGAGGCATTGTCCTCATCTGCATGGCCGATGCGGGGCCCCAGCATCCATTCTCCAGCTTTTGAAAGGAGGGAGGGAAGAAGCAGGTGTCAGACCACATGGTACTCCTGCCATCTTACTTAATTGAGAACATAGGCACGTGGGCAAGGGAGACAGGGAAATGGAGTGTATTTGTAGGCTGCAGGTCACGCCCCAGGGAAGATGGGAGAATGGGTTGTGATGGACAGCTGGTAGTCTTCCTCATGCATACTATTTGCAAAACGTCTGTGCCCTCGTGATGTTTACCATGACTCTTGGAGGTGAAGGCATATTCGAATTTATACTATAACTTCACACAATGACATTGTGTGCCAGTCACTGTTTTTAGGCTTCGACGACAGGAGTGGGCAAGATGAAGTCCTGCTCTCATTGGTTCAAGATGATGGACAGGAAAGGAATGAGCAAGTACATAATGTAACTTCTCATAGCAGCAAACTCTATGCAGGAAATAATGTAGGTAAGGGGATACAGTAACCACAATTACTATGTACGTAGGATGGCCAAGAGCAACAGAGGCACGGAATGCGGAGCCGTGAGACTGGGTTGCAGTTGGATTCGAGGAATACTGAGAAGTTCTGAATGGCTGGAATGGGAGGAGCAAGGGGAGAGGGGAAGAAGATGAAGACCAAGAGGTCACTAAAGCACTTCATGAAGGGCATTGTGGGCCCACGGACAGCTCTGGAGATCATCCTAAGTGAGATGGGAAGCTTTTGGAGGGTCAGGAGAAGGGAGAGACATGAGCTTATTGAGGCTTTAAAAGGATCGCTTCTGGCTGCTATGTGGAGAGACAGCTAAAAAGTATTTGGAATCTTTGCATTTATATGTATGACATTTGGTCTTTGGTTTTCTTGTTGGTATTGGATAGGCTCAGGTTTTGGAGTTACCGTTATGCTAGTAAAATGCATCTTCATACATGATATTTCTCAAATTCATTGTCGTACAATACTAGTCAAATGAATTGGGATGCTTACCTCCTTTTTTCCCCTATTATGAGAATAATTTAAATAGCATAAGTACTATTTATCCCTTGAAGTTTCAAAACTTCATTTTGGGAGGACAAATATGGAAGATTCTTTCATTACTCAATAGCCTGTTTGAGTTGTGTGGAGGTTTTTAATTTTTTAAAAAAATTTAAATAGTACATTTTATTGGCTCTCAATTTTTAAATGTATCACTAGTTTCATGAATTTTAATTTTCACATTTCTAGCTATATTCTCTTATTTATTGGTATATATACTAGTAAATATATATATGTTGATGAAATATGCCAATTTTACTGATTTACTGATTTTTTTTTTCCATAGAACTAGGTATCTAGGACTTACTTATTATTGTACTTTCCATGTTTTCTAAATTCCTTCCTTCCTGCTTTTATGCATGAATCCTTTTCTCTCAATTTCCTTGTTTTATTTTCTAAAATATTGAGTTGATGGTTAACTTATTAATGTTTGTTAATCATGTAATTATATGAAGATATGAATTTCCTTCTTATTACAGCTTTTGCTACATTCCATAATTTTTTAAATACCCTGTAATTACGATTTGATTGCCTCTTTAAGCCAAAAGTTAAGATTACTGTTTCTGAAAGTAGTATCTGTATCTGCTGCTGTTTTGAAAGTATATATCACTTATAAATTAATCAATGAAAAAGCAAAACGCATCCCTCCTCCTTTCCCACTCCTCCGTCAGTCCTAAGGATAACCACTTTCAACAGTTGCATGCATCCAAATAGACTTTGTCCAAACACAGGTAAAACATTATACTGTAAGCATATATAATTTGTTAATTGAGATAGTTTATATGTCCTTCAAATTCTTTATTTGTTCAAAAATAAACTATAGCAGAATCTGTAGATCTTTCTCCTTTTTTAGTGGCTATTTTAGAATATGGAATAATCACTTTCTTGCTAATGGGTGCCTAAATGTTTAGATTGTCTATTTTTTTTAATTTATTTTTTTCTTGTGCATTTGCACAATAATTTCTCTAGGAATTCTACATCAAGATTATGCCCAATTTTTTTTTGATGTACACTGAGTGGCCAGATTATTATGACAAGCCAGATTATTATGACCACTCATCAGTACTTCATTGACACTTCCAAAAATACTGAATATTGAAAACTTCCTAAGCAAATACCCTCAAGGTTTTATTATTATTATCATTATTATTATTTGCATAACTAATTCACTTCATTGTACTGATGGGATGGTCATAATCATCTAGCCACTCCGTGTATATAAAGGCATCAGTGTGCTCATAAGCTGACTATGAAAACCCAGCAAGCCAATAAAATCAACCATCTGATTTATAACATTTGCTGATTCCTGTGGTGTAAATACTGCCACCGCGGCCAATTTCAAGCTAGCAACTACTTGCCAAAAACTCCTGAATATTAACTATGGATTCGTGTAAGCTGGTATAAGCCAGTTCAAGCTGGCTCCAGCATACCACTGGGACAGCCAAAGTGCCTTCAAAATTATTGGGTTAACTTCCACTCATGTACTGTGTAATGATGGTGCACTTCTCTATAACTCCAATAACCCTGAATATTAAGGCTCTTACTCATTTTTTCCAATTGAGTGGGTTAAAAAATTGTATTTCACTCTTATTTAGTTTGCATTTCCTTTCATGTATTAAATGCCACTTTTATTTCTTCTATGAATTATCCATATTTTACCCCTTTTCCATTCAAAAATGTTTTTATTAGATAAATTTGACATGTTACATTGTGTAAATGTAAAGATGCAGCTTATGACTTTGATACATTTATAAATTGCAGTATGCTTGCCTTTGAAGTAATATTTATCACATTACAGCGTTATAGTACAGCATTATTGTCTATATTCATTACACTGTGCATTAGCTCTCAGTGGCTATTTTACTATTTGTTGCAAGTTTGCACCCTTAAGCAACATCAGTCTTTTTTCTCCATCCTATCTTCTGTAACCGCCATTTCATTATTGTTTTCCCCTCTCCCCCACACACAGGCTTGCTTGTTTTATATTGCACATGTAAGTGATATCATACAGTACATGTCTTTTTCTGTCTGACCTGTCACTTTTAACATAATGTGCAGAGAGTTCATTCATGTTTTCACAAATGGCAGGATCTTCTTTTTTTTTGTGGTGGAATACTATTCCATTGTGTATACATACCACATCTGTTTTTTGTTTTTTTTTATCCATTCATCCATTGATGGGTAATAACATTTTAATTGAGCACCTTCTACATGCAATGCATTCCTCTAGCTGCTAGAGATACAACAGTGAACAAGACCTTCTTTTCTCTGCATTAGCAAAGTTTATGTTCTAGGGACTAAGACAGATGCAATTATTGCAAGTTGAAACAGATTAAGAAATTAACAACCCAGGAGCTAAACTAGAAAATAGAGGGGGCAGCCCCTTAGATATGACACTTGAAGAAGGCTTCTCTGGGCAGATGGCATCTATGCTGAGACCGAAAGGTGTAAGGAGCTAGCCAGGCAGATAGAATGAGTTAAGGACTGGAGCTAAGAGGTGGCCTTGCTAAGCTTTCTAAGCAGCAGCAATAGCTATGCAAAATCCCCCAGACTCCAGGGAGAGCTGGGAAGAAGATCCCAGAGGCTGGAATACTGTGACGAAGGAGGAGAGATGAATGAGATGAAGTGGGAGGGAGAGAGAGAGAAGGGCCCTGCAGAGCAGAGAGGAGTTGGATTTTATTCTGAGTGATCACTACTGTTTTAGGTAGAGAATTGATGTAATTCATTATAAACATAAATATCTCCTTTACTCTTCTTTGGAGAATGGGATAGGCATGCAAGAGAGGAACCTGGAGGTTCAGTTAAGAGGCTGTTGTTGTACCAATTCTGGTGAAAAGTCACTGTCTTCGAAACCAGGATCACCATATTACACAACTGCAAGGGGTGCTGGCAGCCCTGTGGATGGAATGGACAGACTATGTTCTCCTCAGTGATATTTAGCTATCTTTTGGATAGTAGATACACTTTGATTACTGCATATATTGTGAATAGTTTTTCACAGTTGGTTATAACCTATTTCATGATTCAACATATCACAGTTTTAAATTTTCATAAAGGTTGATTTGTCTATCTTTTATTTAATTGCTTCTGAGTTTACTTGTCACATTTAAGAAGATCTCCCCTTTTGCAAATTTACAAGACACTTTTTCATATTTTCTTTTTTCAATATTTAGATTTTTAAAAAAAACCCAGATTTTAAAATGAATCTGCAAATTACTTTGGTATGCAAAAAAAGGTGGGAAAATTTTAGTGTAGATTTTTCCATGTGCCTTTATATCATTCCATGCTGCTTTTTAAATTGAGGCTGGGTAGTACATTTTGGTATCTGAAGTGCACATACCCTCTCATCATATTCTTTTACGGAATGTTACTAGCTGTTCGTGTGCATTCGCTCAGCTATATGACATCTGGAGTCAGCTTGTCAAGTTCTACTTTTAAATACTAACATTTTAAAGGGGTTTAAATAGAATTCATGTCTTAATTTGGGGGGAGCTGACATTTTCCATGTTTTAACTTTTCCTATCCAGTAATATGGTATGTCTTTTGGTCATCTAGAACTTCCTTCTTTTATTTTCTTTAGCAAAGTTTCCACAGTTTTTACAATAGAGTTCTGATACTTCTCTTGTCTTTATTACAAGACATTTGATCATGTTTGTTAATAGATTTATTTTTCACTGGGTTTTGCCCATGTTTAGGAAAGCTATTGATTTTCTTGTACTTTCTATCTGGTCATTTTATTGAATTCTCACTAGTTTCAATACTACTGGTTCAGTTTCATTGTCTTATATTTTACTAGAGGCTCAGTGCACAAAATACGTGCACTGGAGGGGGGTGTCCCTCTTGCAGTCTGGGAGCCCTTGGGTAATGTTCGACTGCCACAGAAGCGGGAGAGGCTCCCGCCACTACTGCTGCACTTGCCAGCCACAAGCCCAGCCTCTGCCTCAGTGGTGTGGGAGCACACTGACCACCAGGGGGCAGCTCCTGCATTGAGCATCTGCCCCCTGGTGGTCAGTGTGCATTATAGCGATGGTCGTTCCGCCATTTGGTAGATTTGCATATTAACCTTTTATTATATAGGAGTAGAGGCCCGGTGCACAAAAATTTATGCACTGTGGGGGGTCTCCTCAGCCCAGCCTGCCCCCTCTCACAGTCCGGGACCCATCAGGGGATGTCCTATTGATGGTCTCACAGCCACCAGGGCTCAAGGCTGCCTGAGCCCCGGGCCCCGCAGCTGCTGTGGCTTTGTTTAAA
>NW_006289395.1:3606928-3618881 GCF_000327345.1 Myotis davidii
AAGCTCAGAGCCCAGCAGCGGCAGGCGGGGAACCTTGGCTTCCTCCTTCACTGGAGTAAACAAGCCTCCTGTTCGCTTCAGCTGCCTGGCTGCCGGCCGCCATCTTGGTTGGCAGTTAATTTGCATATCACCCTGATCAGACAATGGGAAGCGTGTTGGAGTTACGGTTAATTACCATGTTTGTCTATTATTAGATAGGATAATATTTCCAGTTCTGATTCTTTATTAATAAGTGTATAGTATTTCTTTGTTCATTCCTTTATTTTCTCTTTTATCTATCATTTTGTTTATAGAATATGTGTATTCTATAAACAAAATGATATATATATTGTATAAACAAAGATATATATACATATATACACACATATACATATATATATATATATATAATTTTGTGTTACATTTTAGGAATCCTTGAAAAAGTAGTTAAATGAGTTTCACAGCAACAGTATAAATAATTACTGGGATTTTCTTATTTTTACTGGTTTCTTTGCTAGCTTATGTTCCTCTCTCTCTTTCTCACTCCTTTCCTTCCTTTGTTTTTGTTTCTTTACAGTCTCCCTTGCTCTTTTTTTAAAAAATATGTTTTCATTGATTTTAAGAGAGAGGAAGGGAGAGGCAGAGAGTGAGAAGAACATCGATGTGAGAGAAAAACTTTGGTTGTCTCCTACATGCACCCCAGTGATTGAACCTGCAACCTAGGTTTGTGCCCAGACTGGGAATCAAATCTTTCACCTTTCGGTGCCTGGTGCACAGGATGATGCTCAAACAACTGAGCCACATCATCCAGGGCATGCTTTTATAAAGAAACTTAGAAACATCCACAATGCCATTATCATACTAAAAAAATTAACATTGCTTCCCTAATACTCAGCTTAAAATTATTTGAACTTCAATATTTTGAAGTCATTGCTCTATTGTTTTCTCACACCTCGTTCTGCAGGTGAGAATTTTAGTGCTGAGCCTCTCTTTGTAAATTGACTTTTCCTTTTCCTTTTTGGAAACTGGCAATATTTGATTTTTATATCTGGGACTCACAAATTTCATACCTCTCCTTTTCTGAGCTTTGATCACATCGGCTTTCTTTTAGTTTCTTATCATGTCATGTCACAGTGCGTTTGTACAAATTGCTCTCTCTCCTTAGAATGCTGTTCTCCACACAGTCCATCCTGCCCCTTTCTGCTTACATAACTCTACAGTTCCTTGAGATGTAAGCAGAATCAGCACTTCCCTGGGGTGCTGCCTGGGTGTGCTCCCGTCCTGCATTGCTAGAATACCATTGGCTTGTCCTTCCTCTTATCTGACTGTAATTGTATGTTTAATGTGTACTTTTGGTATAATGTATATTTTTCCTACTACACCATAAGTTAAGCTCCATAAGGGCAGGGACTGTATCTACTCTTGCTCCTTGTTGCATATGCAGTTCCTAGCACAGTGCTTTGTACACAGTAGATGTTCAATAAACATCCCCTAAGCACTTGATGTTTGAATTGCTTGAATGAAGGAATGATCGATGAATATCTTTATAAGATACTAATTGTATCTTTCTTATCTGAAAACTTTATCTTTGGATTTTTAGAAAATTTCATCTTATTGTTTCTCTGCTCCTGGAATTCTCATTGGATAGTGCCAGATTTTACTCAAATTATCTACACTGGCTTTTAACTTTTCTCTTACACTTTCAATTGGTTACCCTTTTTTGTGGAGTTCACAAATTTGTGTGTCAGCCTTGAATTAGGTTTTCTGCAACTGGTATTCAGCTCTTCATGGGTCTTTCTTTTTATTATGTCTTATTTTCCAAGAACTTGGCTTTTTTTTCTTTACAGTATATTTGAAATATATAATATTCTCTCAAATATATCTAAGGGAAATAATTTTATTTATTTTGAAGTTGTTTTCTATTTTTCAAGTTAACTATTTCTAGGAATTCTTAAGTTTGTTCAGTCTGGTGCCTCTTTTACATGCTACTGTTTTTCTTGAAGTGTTGAGAAATATGGGTTGCCTACTCACTTTTAAAGTTAATACTCTAACCATCTAAGTGAGTCATGTCTGACATTTCCTTTTATAAACTGAAGGAAAATGAATGGCATAATAGCTTTATGATTATTCAAATTATTCTGTGTGTTTTTTTCATGCTTGTGCATATAAGGATTATTCAAAATGCATTAATTCATTAAAGCATTTAACTCACATTAATTGAATATATGCTTGTTGTTTTGTTCTTTGCTTGGATTCTGTTTGTTCTATAGGTTTCTCAAATCATGTCTGTACATAATTTTGAGTATGTGTGTGTTCTAGGAATTACAGTATGTCTCCTTAACTTATCAGTGTCTACCATTACTATGATTTAATATTATATTCTTTATGTATAATGTAAGCTTTCTACTACGCCATAATTTTATTTATACTTCTCTCACACTTTGTCTATGGTGAGATGAATTTTACTTTTAGATATATTTTATTTATTTATTTGACTTTAAATAATGTTTTATTTTTCAATTACAGTTGGGATATTATATTACTTTCAGGTGTACAACCCAGTGATTAAACATTATATAACTTACTAAGTGATGACCCTGATACATCTTGTACCTATCTGACACCATACATAGTTATTACATTATTGACTATATTGCCTATGCTGTACTTCATATCCCCATGACAATTTTGTAACTACCAATTTGTACCTCTTACTCCATTCAGTCCTTTCACCCATCTCCCTAACCCCTCCCATCTTCCAACCATCAAAATGTTCTCTATCTGTGAATCTTTGTTCTACTTGTTCATTTATTTTGTTTTTTACATTCAATTGTTGCTAGATATATATTTATTGTCATTTTATTATTCATAGTTTTGATCTTTATTTTTTTCTTCTTAAATAAGACCGTTTAACATTTTATGTAATATTGGTTTGATGGTGATGAACCCCTATAACTTTTTCTTGTCTGAGAAGCTTTTTCTATGTCCTTTGATTCTAAATGATAGCTTTGCTGGGTAGAATAATATTGGTTGTAGGCCTTTGCTTTTTGTCACTTTGAATATTTCTTGCCAATCCCTTCTGCCTGCAAAATTGCTGTTGAGAAATCAGCTGACAGTCTAATGGGAACTCCCTTGTAGATAACTAACTGCGTTTCTCTTGCTGCTTTTAGGATTCTCTCTTTGTCTCTAAACTTTTTGTATTATAATTATGATGTGTCTTGGTTTGGGCCTCTTTGTCTTCATCTTTTTTGGGACTCTCTGTACTTTCTGGACTCATATGTCTGTTTCCTTCACCAGGTTAGGGAAGTTTTCTGTCAGTACTAGTATTTCTTGAAATAGGTTTTCAATTTCTTGCTCTCTTCTCCTTCTGGCATCCCTATACTGGGGATGTTGTTATACTTGATGTTGTCTAAGAGGTCCCTTAAGCTAGTCTAATTTTTTAAATTCATTTTTCTTTTTACTGATCCAATTGGGTGTTTTCTGGCTCCTTGTCTTTCAAAGAGCTGATCTGATTCTCTGCTTCATCAAATCTGTTGATTTCCTCTAATGTATTATTATTTGTTATTGCATTTCCTTTGTTTATGACTAGTTTGTTTTTACGTTTTCTATCTCCATTTTTATGCTTCCTATCTCTGCTAAAATTCTCACTAAGTTAATCTACTCTTCCCTAAGTTCATTGAGCATCCTCAGAACCAATGTTTTGAACTCTGCAGCTAGTAATTGCTTGTCCACATTTTGTTTAGTTCTGCTTCTGGAGTTTTGTTCTGCTCTTTCATTTGAGACATGTTTCTTTGTCTCCCAAATTTGGCAACCACCCTGTGTTTGTTTCTATGTATTATGTAGAGCTGTTATGTATCCTGGGCTTGGTAGAGTGGCCTTATATAATAAGTAATCTGTAGGGTCCAGTGGAACAGCCATTAACCTGAACTGGGTCCTCCAGGTGCACCCTCCAGGTGGGCTTTGTACACCCTCCTGTGGTAGTTGAACCTTGATTGCTGTTGGCATGTTAATGAGAGGGATGTACCCCCAGGCTGATCAGTTGCATAGACTGGCTGTGACCACCATGGAGGATCAGCTGCACAGGGGCCCACCTCACACTAAGTTAATAGGAATAACTTCAGAAGGGTTCTTGTGATCACTGAGTCTGCCCCTTGAGTGTGTTGCTTATGGAGGTGGTGGGTATTGTTTTGATGTGTTCTGAAGCTGTCCATTGGGTATGCTGGCTCTGCAGCCTCCCAGGAGGTACAGGCCAAGGTCAGCCATTGTCTGTGTTCTGCTGGGGCCACCAGGCATGAGCTACAAAATGATCTGCAGATGGCTGCTACTAGTGCTGGGTTTGGAATTGCCCAGAAAAGGCCAACCTGCAAATCAAGGCCAGCTGCTCCTAGTGCCAGGCTTAGGTCCATTTAGTGAGTGGTATGGGGCACATAAAGCCAGATGCTGCTTGTTTGAGAAACTTTTAGGAAAGTCTGAAGTATGAGCCAAGACAGGCCTTCCGTATTGAAAAGTCACTGGACAGAGCTTGGTTGGGCCCGAAATTTGGGTGGGGCAGAATTTCAGGAAATCACCAAGGCAGGGAAAACCATGATAGCTAGGTGGATAGAGTCTGAGATATGACACCCTCCTGCCAGGTCTTGCGGGGCGGGAGGAGGAGCAGGCTCATCAAAGGAACAATGGTCTCTGCCAGAACTTCTATCTGAGAAAAAGTGCCCCCTCTAACTCTCACCTGAAACCAGATAATTCAGTACCTCCCCTATGACCCTGGTTCATTTTAAGCTGCTGCCCTAGTGCTGGAGCTCCGAGTGAGTGAGTCTGAGGTACATTTGTGCACAAGCCCTTTAAGATTAACAGCCTGGGATTCCAGCAGCCTCTGTCTCACTCAGCCACAATCCCTGCTGGTTTTTACAGCCAGAAGTTATGGGGACTTCCTTTTCCAGCACTGGAACCCTGAGCTGGGGTCCAGGTTTGGGGTTGGAAGTCTCAGGAGAGACCTCTGTACCTAAGATATCCCTTCTGATATTTATTCCCACACAAGGTGTGGCACTAGATCCTCCTACTAGTCTCAATGTGACTTCTTTTTAAAGACCTAGTTTTAGGACTTCCATTCAGCTAGATTTCAGTTGGTTCTGAGTGATGGTTGTAATTTTGATGTGATTGTGGGAGGATGTGAGTACCACATTATCTATTTAGCTCCATCTTGACTAGAAGCTACTTTTACGTATATTTCAAACTTCATTTCTACATGGTTTTATTTTTACTTCAGTCAAGTAAGGAATGTAACAAAAGAAAGAAAAATAGTCTTTAGCATTTATTTGCATATTTTCCATTTCTAGGGACTGTTCTTCCTACTTAGAGGTCCAGATTTCTACTTAGTACTATTTCCCCTTAGTAGAAAGAAATTTCTTTACAGTTTCTTGTAGAGTAGGTCTGCTGGTAATAAACCCTTTTAGTTTGTATGATCTGAAAATGTCTTTTTGCCATAATTTTAAAAAATTTATTTATGTATTTATTATCTTACTCTTAAAATAATATTTTAATTTGTAACATCTTTAGAAGTACAGGAAGGTGCAAAGATAATGCCTTAGTGCTAGGTGTTCCTATATCCCCCACATCCAGTTTCCCCTGTCTGTAACATCTTACATTAGTGTGGCACATGTGTACAGTTAATTAATTGATAGATGATTCTATTGAAGTTCATGCTTCTGTTAGAGTCCCTTTATTTTTACCTAATGTCCTTTTCCTGCTCTAGGATTTCATCTAGGATACCATGCTACATGTACTTGTCTCATCTCCTTAGGCTGTGACAGTTTCATCGATTTTTCTTGTTTTTGATGCCTTTGGCAGTTTTGAGGACTGGTTAGGTATCTTGTATCATGTCCTTCAAATGGTATTTGTATGGTGCTTTTCTTATAACTAGACTGGGGTTATGTGTTTTGAAGATGAAGGGCACAGCTGTTAAGTGTCATTTTCATCAAAACAAATCAATCATATATACTATCAATATGACTTAGCACTGTTGATGTTAAGCTTCATGACCTGGCTTAGTGTTTGCATGGCCTCTCCACTACCCAGTTACTCTTCATCTCCCTCCACTTCCATCCTGTATTCTGTGGAAGAAAGACCTTAGGTGCAACCATATTTAAGAAATGGAGAGTTATGCACCACTTTTTTGAAAGTGAAATATCTCCATAAATCATTACTGAATCATTCTGTTCTCCTCCATTTATTTATATTAGTACTAGCGGCCCGTTGCACTAAGATTCGTGCAATAGGCCTTCCTTCCCCTGGCTGCTGGCACCAATTTTCCTCTGGAACCCTGGACCCAGGCCTTTGGTCTGGCCACAGCAGCAAGGCTTGGCTTCTTCCTCGGCAACCCAGGCCTCCAGCCGCTCCTTGAGCGGGGTCCAAGGCCAGCAGGAAGCTTGGCTTCCTCCATTGCCGGGAGCAACCCAAGCCTCCTGCTCGCTCCAGCTCCATGACCATTGCCATCTTCAGTCGTCTTCAGTCTTTGCTCCATGCCTGCATATGCAAATTAACCACCATCTTTGTTGGGTTAATTTGCATAGTCACTCTGATTGGCTGGTGGGTATAGCGGAGTGGTGGAGAGATGGTTAATTTGCATGTTTCTCTTTTATTATATAGGATAGACCTGTGGACATTTATTTTATACTTTTTGGTTTATAATCCAATACCACTTTATTTTCTTGGTCAAATTGTTGCAGCTTTGTTTTTTGCCTTTATTTTCAAAAGGTATTCATTGCTTGTAGAATTCTAGATGGAAATTCTTCCTTAGAATACTTTAAAGATATTACTCTATTGTCTGTGGCCTTCATTGTTTTTTAATAAAGTCTGTAGTGATCCTCCCTTTGTCATTTTGTATGTGATATATCATTTCTGTCCTCTGACTGCTTTTAAGATTTTCTAAAGTTTTTGTTTTCAGTGGTTTGCTTAGGATGTGTCTATGTGTTATTATTATTATTGTTTCAATTTATCCTATTGAGGACACTGAGCTTCTTATATATTTGGTTGCTTTAAAAAAATCAAATTTGGAAAAATTTAGCCAATATTTATTCAGATTTTTTTTAGCTCTATTCCTTCTTCTCTCCTTGGACTTAATTTGATTATAAGATGGTTTGCTTGGTATTGTTTTACAGCTCAGGAAGATTTTGGCTTACTGATTAGCTCAGTTTTCATTGATCTGTCTTTAATCACACTGACCCATTCTTCTTCCATCTCCAATTTGATAAGCACATTCATATTTTTTATTTTAGATTTTGTTCTTTTTCAGTTATAGAATTTCCATTTCACCCTTTGATTCTAGAGTTTCCATTTCTCTGCTGAGATTTTCATGCATTATTTATTTTCACTATATTTTTCTTTAGTATTTGACCAAATTCATAATATCTGCTTTAAAATCCTTTCTTTTTTTAAAATAAAATTCCAGGTCTTGGTGTTTTTTTTTTTGTGGCCACTTTTAATTAACTGGTATTTTTTCCTGGTCATGGGTCACCTTTTCCTGATGCTTCTCATGTCCAGTAATTTTCATTTATATGTTAAACATTCTGGACACTATGTTTTTGAGAATTTAGGTTCTGTCCTCCTTAAGAGTGTTGATTTTTCTTATTGCATGCTTCTAATTTGCTTGATCTTTTTGAAACTTGTTATATATTTTTGTTCAGATAGGTCTAGGGTAGGGAGTAGTCTAGGCCTAGAGTAGTCTTATTCCTTGACGGTGGCCTTTTTAGCTCAGATTGTGCAGCAAGGATTTTGTACTCTACCTGGTTAGAACTCCTAAGTTTCCTAGTACTATACTACTTTTGGAATATCTGTTCAGGTCACAGTTTCCAAGCAGTTGTTCACTGCCCGACTTCATGGACTCTCACCAGGCTTGTGTGCATCTTGGCATTTGACCTAACTCTTGAGGTCACCCCTGTGGCCATTGTGGGAACTTCCTATACTGCTCTCTCTACTCTAGCACTCTTGCCCTTCAGTCTCCAACCACTTTCAATAGTCCTGGACTCTGATCTTCCCCAGTTCGTTGAAACTACTGAACTCTGCTTGGCTTCCTCACTGCACTGCCACCTGGAAGTGCTTAAAGGCAGAAAACCAGGTGTTCGTGGGCCTCACTTTGTGCATTTCTCAAAAATCCAAACTGATGTTTCATATGTTATGTCTAGTTTTATAAGTGTTTACCATCAATTACTCCATCATGGTTCTCACTTGGTTTTATAAGGCTCAGTTTAATTTTAAAGTTTTAATTTCATAAGTTTCTATGATTTTTCTCTTCTTTACTCCCCTCCCCACCATTTATACTTTTCCTGGGCACATCCTTAGACTACTTTGGATTTGGGGTGGTTTTGTTTGTTTGTTTTAATCTCTTCAGAAACTTCCCGTCTCTACTCATAAAACTCAACTTATTCTGAAGATTCTTTAAAACATTTTAGAGTTCTTTTTTATTATTACAAAATCCAAGTCATTTATGGATTTGCTTCCATTAAGTATTAGTAAAATATTTTTGCATGGTAATTTTTTTATTGTATCTCTGATACCATGGATGATGCATTGTAGAGACTCTGGATTCTGATATTTTCTGTGGAGTGTTGTGTCTTGTCCTATCAACTGGTTGGATTACTGGTGTATCATGAACTTGAGGAGGCTTGGTTTTGCACTTTCTTGTGCAAATCCCTTGGTTTTGCTCTTAATCCTGAGATACAGTTTTTACCCCTAAAGCATGGCCTTTCTGGGGTTATATTGAAAAAGACTGAGGTGTTTACCAAGTTTCTCTAACTTGATGAGACTCAGATTCTAAATTCAGTCTCCAGAGGTGGGCAGCAGCCAGAGTCTGCCCAACTCTTTAACTTTGTAGCTCTTATTTTTCTTTCAGCTCCTTGCAGTCTGGTCTGCACATGCACAGTTCAAGGTCAATCAAGGACTTAAAGGGAATTTTGTGCAGATTTTGGGGATTTCTCCTTCTGTGTTATCTCATTTCCTGGATGCCTCCCTTCAACTTCAGCCCATCAGCAGAAGTCCCAAATACAGTTCTCTGATTCGGACCAATGATGTCTGTACTTCCTGCTTAAATTCTAAGTGCTTTCTGCCATGGGGCTGGAGGGGTTCCTGCAAGACAAAAACAGTACAAACATATAACTCACCAGACATGATTTTCCTTTTTCAAGGACCAAATCCCCTCTTGTTCCTGCCTGCTTTTTTTTTATCTTTCTCTGGTACCTTCAAATAGTAGGGTTTACTTATTTCTTCTATTTGATCCACTTGGAGGAAATTCATTGCACTTATAAATGGGTTGATCCAAATGTAAAATGCTGAGTTTCTATTAGAATGCTTTCACCACATAGCTTGCTTAAAGATTTTTAGCTTCCTAATAAACATGTGGAAACACAACCATTCTTTAAAGGGTAAACTGGGCATCAGGGTATCAGTAGGATGCTTATTTTAGAAATTAATTTTGAGGTTTTTATTTAGATTTTGGGGAACATTTGAAAGTTTGAGGGAGAGAAGGAGAAAGGGCAAGACTAAGAGAGGGGGGGTGTTACTCATTGACATTATTGTTTTTGAAAAAAATATTTTCAGGCCCTAGCCTATTTGGCTCACTGGATAGAGCGTCGGCCTGGGGACTGAAGGGTCCCAGGTTCTATTCCGGTCAAGGGCATGTACCTTGGTTGCAGGCACATCCCCAGAAGGGGTGTGTGTGGGAGGCAGCTGATTGATTCTCTCTCATCAATGTTTCTAGCTCTCTATCCCTCTCCCTTCCTCTCTGCAAAAAGTCAATAAAGTATATATTTTTAAAAAATATTTTCAAGTCATGTTAACCTGTCTTCCCCACCCTGTGCCCACAGGAGCAAACGTCTCACAAGTCCTTCACCAAGAAAGTTCACAAAGGAACTTGGAATTCCATTCTGTTCTTTAATCTGTCACTGAGAACAGGGTGAGTTCTTTCAAACTCACACAGTTCTAATTTTATCCGAACTTCATTAGCCTGTCTTAAAATAATTCCCAAACCAAAGAGTAATAGAAAGCTCGTACTTTTTGTATCCAACCACCTTTGTTTTACCAATGAGGGACCTGAGGCTCTAGGAAGGATATCTCAAGGTCATAATACTAGTTAAGTGGCTGAGATGGAACTTGAACCTGTAGTCTTTGCTCTACCCTGCCAGGGCGCCATGTGCTACAGCCACACCACACATCTCTTTTCTGTCAACCCCCTCCCTCCCCCCCCGCTTCTTTCTCTTCTCCTCCCCTCACCTTGTCTTTCTTTATGCTCCAGTGACCCTGGTATGGATTTAGTTCCCTGATCCACAGTCCCTGCTTTAACTGGGCCTCACTGACTTTTAAAAATATATTTATGATTTACATACTATACAATGCTCCATTTCTTATTTAATTTTTCCCTGCTGCCTAAAATCTGGATCCCACAGAATGTCAAGTACAGGAAGCTATTCCAACTAAGACAATACGGCAACCTCGACAACTCAGGGTACATACCCAGTGGTAGATGCACCCCTTTCCTGAAATGGCAACCCAGGAAGACCCATACTTCTAAATTGCTGGCCCCAAACCTCTTGAAAATACTTTCCCACCCACCTGCAGCTCTCCTCAGCTGTGGTCTGGGTTTTTCATTTCATCTAAGATCACGGAGTGTGTCAGGCTGGCACGTAGGCTGTTGAGTCTGATACACGCACACAGGGGAGGAATTTCCCAATGTTTCTCTGTCTGAGATGCCTTTTCTTTCCCCTGTCAGCAGCATGTGGAGGGAAAGTCATCTGTCAGTTTTCTTTGGCATCAAAAGGAAAAGAAGGAACTCAGATTAATTTGTTCATTCAGTAAATAGTTCTTGGGTACCGCCTCCGTTTTGGGCAAGGGGATATGTGGTGACAGGCAGAGGCCTGCCCTCATGCAATGCCCAGGAAACCAGGTGTCTAGCTTCCATAGATGCCTTTGGGCAGTGGGTGGGGGGGGTAGAGGCAGGAGGACCCATTGTGCCCCCGATTGGGAGCTTAGAGAGTGGAGGCCATGCCTGCTGTAATCCCTCCTCCTGCCCCACTCCTCAAACCCCACCTGGGATTGTCCACACACCCCTGAGAGCCCAGGCTGGAGAATGCGGAACTATATCCTAGAGGTCTGGGAGTTATCACTTCTGTGTTTACTTCACAATCTCAAACTCCTGTCCACTACCCCTCCACCCACCATTCTAGTGAGGTCTTCTTAGTTGACCAATAAGGAAGCTGAAACACAGAGAGGTGACAGGAGGGACCCAGAGAGTCGGATAATTAGTAGCGCAGCTGGAGCAGGTAGCCTGGCCCTGCCCTGCATTTCCCATTCCCACCTTCCTGCCTCCCTGATCCCGGTGCTCCCCCACCAGTTCTGCAGCGCATCTTCCCATTACCACCCTTCTGCTTCTGCTCAGCACAGCCAAGCAGGCCGACCAGCCCGTCACACCCTGAAGTGTGGCTACTGGCTCCGGGTCCTCAGCCATTAGGGTCCGAATGTCCCTGAAAATATTTCTGAGAAACGTGCCATTGTCACCATGCCAGGACACCCTTGTCCAGTGTGGGGTCACCTCGGAGGGGAGGGGAGACTCCGGGGCAGATTAAGGTCGGATGTGGAGAAGGGTGCTGGGCTGTGTCGGTTCCTTGGGCAGAAGAGGCAGCGGATCTTTGTCAGGTTGCACTGCAGGAGCAGTAGAAACAGGACAGTACTTTTCTGGGACTGCATCCGATAAACTGGGACATCTGCAATATTTCCTAAGCAAACTAGGTTACCCTTCCCGCTGCTGCGGCCACCCCAGGGCATTGGGCAGCTGGGTGACCCAGAAATGGTCATCTCCTTGTCCGGCTCCATCTGGAATTCCAGCCCCTATTCCGCGGCCCTGGCAGCAGTCTCTAGGGGGAAGCGGCTTTCCAGCACCAAATGGAACCAAGCCCATTCGTGCCGGAAGCTTATCCCAAACAATAGGGAA
>NW_006289395.1:3618908-3623351 GCF_000327345.1 Myotis davidii
GGAAAGAGGCTTTTCGGCTGGAAAAAAAACCCACAAAAGACAGAATTCGGAAGGGGAATGCCAGTGAATCTTCCCCGTCGGCTTTTATGTTTTGTAGTCTGGAGAAGCAAAATAAAAGTAGGAAAGTGTTCCCTGTGCAGGGAAGGGGAAAACTTGATGTCCAAAAAAACTGATTTGGGTCACTGAACTTGGAAAACGCACTTCTCAGGGCCTATTTTTCATTGGTGCAATGAAAGGGTTAGCTTAGAGCAGCGGTTCTCAACCTGTGGGCCGCGAGCCTTTGGGGGTCGAACAACCCTTTCACAGGGGTCACCTAAGGCCATCGAAAAACACATATATAATTACATATTGTTTTGTGATTAATCACTATGCTTTCATTATGTTCAATTTGTAAATGAAAATACATCCTGCATATCAGATATTTACATTATGATTCATAACAGTAGCAAAATTACAGTTATGAAGTAGCAACGAAAATAATTTTATGGTTGGGGGTCACCACAACATGAGGAACTGTATTAAAGGGCCGTGGCATTGGGAAGGTTGAGAACCACTGGCCTAGACCATCTGTGGGGGGGGGTCTTTCCTACTCTGAAAGCCATTATCTTCCGTTAACAATGCTAAGAAACATAAGAGCAGCCACTGTTGTGATGTCCCTCCCCCACCCTGGCAAGCTTGGAGGGCTAGCGGGTGGAGGACCCTGCAGAGCTTCATTGGAAGCCCCAGATATGGTTGGGTCAGTCGCCTTCTCTTCTTCCCTCCTGAGTTACACTTCACTCCTATTCCCAGGACACTCGGTCCTGTGTGCATTCACTGTGTCTAGTGTAGCATTGGGGGTTCTTCACTCTGAGTGATGGCAATGAGGAAAGGGAACCAGCAGGCAGTGAATCCCACAGCTGATCACCAACAGGGCAGCCAATCTTATTTGCTCATTCATTCACAATGATGTGGCACCATTTTTGGCCAATTCCCTAACTTTCCAAATTCTAGATCATCTGCCTGTCTTTATTCGTTGGTTCCAGAGGGCTGTGTGCTCAGAGGACATTTGGCAAACATACATGGAGCGTGATGAGAAGGCTTTGAACCCAAACCTCCACGTGAAATGCCCCTGGTCTGGGAGAAAGGCGAGACCTCCCCCGAGTCTGTTAAACTACTTATGCTAAGAGCATAGGCAGGGTTTAGAGGCTCTTCCCTGGGCCTCACTTTCCTCTCCCAACATCCCAAGTGTAGGGAGCAGCCTATCTGACCACATCTAAGACAATGAGATCCCAAAAGAGCAACTTAAAGAGCACAAAAGCCATCTTCCCATAAACCTACTAACTAACAAACCCTTATTTCTCACACCGGAATGTCCACCTGTCAGCACCAATGTCCGCATGTGCCCTTGCCCTCGAACTCTGCGGACATTTTAACCCTGTGGATGAGAGCAAGAGGTGCCCTGGGGCTGGACTGCACCTACGAGGTGTAAGAGCATCAATTGACTAGGATGGAGGCCCACATAAGGGATGCTGAGGAAAGATGTGCCTAAAAACCGGAACTACCATCTCACTTCCAAACCCACCCAGTGTAAAGGGGTTATTCCTAGGGTGTGTGCCGTGAACACACACTGATCTGGAATGGCCGGACCCTGTGGTGACTTGGTGGGATCTGGAAATAATGCCGTTTTGGGTTTCTGCAGTTAAGCTTTCTGCTGCTCAGTAGCTGGATGGCCTTGGGCCAGTCATATCACCTCCCTGAGGGTCAGTTTCTCCATCCGGGAAATGAGAGACGGGACCAAGGTATCGCCTAGCGCTGTAGCTTGGAGAGGCTGTGAGACTCCAAGAGGAGGAGAGAGAAGCTCAGTCACTGGTGAGATCTATGTCGGCAGTGACAGCGGGAATCCTATGCAGACCCAGTGACACTGAACTGAAGAGGTACAAGCTCGTGAGAAAAGACAGAGTTGAAGCTCTTCCATCCAGACTTGTTCCAGAAGCCCCCCCTCCTTCCCTCACCCCTCTTACACACATACATTTTAATAATTTTAAATAACATATAATTTTTAAAAATATTTTTTTATTGATTTCAGAGAGGGGAGAGGGAGAGAGAGATAGAAACATCAATGATGGGAGAGAATCATTGATTGGGGATCCCCACTGGGGATCGAGCCAGCACCTGGCCAGTCCCTGACTGGGAATTGAATCATGACGTCCTGGTTCATAGGTCGACCCTCAACAACTGAACCACGCGGGCTGGGGCACATATAATTTTTTTAAAATATATTTTATTGATTTTTTACAGAGAGGAAGGGAGAGAGATAGAGAGTTAGAAACATCGATGAGAGAGGAACATCGATCAGCTGCCTCCTGCACATCTCCCACTGGAGATGTGCCCGCAACCCAGGTACATGCCCTTGACCGGAATCGAACCTGGGACCTTTCAGTCCGCAAGCCGACGCTCAATCCACTGAGCCAAACCGGTTTCGGCCACATATAATTTTTAATAAATAAAAAACTCATTCACTTTTTTTTGGTGCAGCTTACAGTTTATTTTATTTTATTTTTAATCTTTATTTTATTTTTAATCTTTATTACAGATGATACCCCCTTCCCCCCATTGATCCCTTCTGTCCAGCTCCCAGCGCTTTTTTATAAAGCATTTTGTTGATCAGTAGTTATTCAACCTCAGCACAGTTTTTTGAACCCTCTCAGCCTCAATTTCCTCATCTTAATGTGGAGATAATGGAAATGGTGTCAAGGGGTTGATGTGGGCAACAAATGAGCTATGAGGAGTTCCGCATATTGGTCAGGAAATGGGTTCTGGGCTCCAGCGCCAGGAGTGAGTGCAGGTTCCTCACCACTATGGGCTTGGGTCCCACCATCATTAATAGTCATAACAATAGCTAGCAATAATAATAGATTCCAGAGCGTGTGAGAAGGCGATTAAGAACACAGCTCTGGAGCTAGACTTGTAAGGGCACTAACCCGAGTCTAGCATTTACTAGTTGCATAACCTCAGGCAGCTTAATAAGCCTCTCTGTGCCCTGGCCTTTGTGTCTGAAAGTGGGAGTGGCCAAGGGGCCCATCCTACAGGCTTTGCTTGAGGATGAAGTGAGTGAGTACATACAAAGCGCTTAGAACAGCTCCTGGTACTTAGTGACTACTCAGTAAATAAATTGTGTGTGTGTGTGTGTGTGTGTGTGTGTGTGTGTGTTTTGTAAAGTGGTAAGCAGCTGAAAAGAGTAACTTAACAAAATTTTAAACAAAAATTACAAGTAATAAAAGAGTGTCATGGAGCTTATGTTCTAGAGGAAAGAGACAGATGATCGCAGGTAAGTACATATGCAGTAGGTCAGGGGGATGGGGAACAACATGAAGCAGAAGAAAGAAGGGATGATGGAGATGATGGAGGGGGTACTTGTTAGATTGTCATCCCAAAGGAGGTGCTATTTTTAACAAGAAGCTGAACGAAGGCAGGGAATAAGCCTCGAGGCCATCTGGGCCCCGTGTTCCAGGCAGAGAGAACAGTGAATGTTAAGACCCCGATGCTGAAATGGGATTCGGCTGCTAATAATAATTGTGACGATCATGACGATCATGACCAAAACAACATCTGAGTTAGTAGCGCTCAGTGGATGTTCAGGACATTGCTAGGCACGCCTGCTCATCTTAGCCCCCTGCGGCATCGCAGCCTGAGTTTTAAAATGTTAGCGGACGGATGGTATGCCGAGTGGGGGATAGAGAAGAGATGGCAGTGCCCTCAGCTTTCAATGCTGACCTGCTGGCAGCCCCCAGGGCAGCCCCTCCAGCTCTCCATCGAAACACCTCGGAGGGCACAAAGCATGGACCACTGGCCACTGGGACTGTGAGTCAAGCTGCCATCTGAATCTTAGAGATTTCTACGAATCACAGAGTTACTGGAATTGGATTAAAAATGCAAACTGGTGTCCGTTTTGTGGAGTTAATACCTGTAAGAGTAGCATTCACTGTTTTTTTCAGTGACCACCCACTGACTGAGAAATCCTTGTTTGCAGATAATCTGGGCATGTGTACTCTCTCCAAGTGACCAGTTCTGGCTTCCTCCTTCCTGCCTCTTTCAAGGAACGGGAGGAGGTGTGGAAATGGGTGAAGGCACCGTGCCTCTTGGAAGGTTCGGCCTCCGCACAAGTAAAACGTTTTAGGTAGGGTAGGGTCGGAGGAGCCGTGGGAATTGGCATGCTGGCCCTCCCGGCTTTCCTTAGACTGTCATCACTAAGGAAGTCTACCAAGACTAGTCAGGGGGGCCGGGGAAGATCCCATCCATCCCAGCTGTCCTGGTCTGGATTCTTCCTGGCTGTAGGGTAGAGAAAACCAACTTAAAACTGGTTATGTGAAAGAGGAATGTATTGGCTCATGAGGCTAATGAATCAGGCACACCTGGATCAAGAGGCTTGCATGAGGTTTTCAATTCTCAATCCCCCTCCTCCTC
>NW_006289395.1:3623389-3637604 GCF_000327345.1 Myotis davidii
CCAACTTGCATAATCCTTACAGCTTCACATCTCAGAGAAAAGTGAAACCTTTCCTTATATTTCCAGCAAAAGTTCTGGGATTCTGGTTAAAGCCCTGGCTGACCTGTCTTGAAGTGCCCCATAGATCTAAACCACTCTCAGGGGAATGAGGTCCTGGGATAGGTAAGACTGGTATGTGGTCCCCTTTTAGGGGCCTGGGGAAGGGGAGCCAACCCATCTGCAGCGCATGGAATTGCTGGGGAAAGAGGCTAAGTGCTACCCCAGCGTTAGGGATTCTAGGCAGATGCAGAGCTTACCTGTGCCATCTGAGTGATAAAGAGTAGAAGTGACATCGAGAAAACTGTTCAGAGCATGGCAAATTGAGAATCTTCCCCCCAAATTTAAAAGTAATGCTAAAGGTGAGCGAGACGGAGGCAGAGAGCGGAGAGATTATAGACGGGAAAGATAGCGAACAGGCAAAGATTAGAGCTGTTCCTGAAGAGACTCCACACAATTTTTGACAAGAAACAAAGATGCGAACAGATCACTTTCCTGAGCCTCCCTTGGGTCCACATTAAAAGAATGCTCCTCCTTACAGGCAAAATCAGAAGGGAAAGACCCAGCCCAGAGCACCTCGCCAGATCCCTGGAGAGTAGGAACAAAGAGAAGTTAAAAAATTCAGTGAGCATCCAGTCATGTGAGCACCCAGATCATTGAAAAATCATTATATATTCAAAGGACAGGCTGAGCTCAGAGATTTCCGAGTGTGGTCCCAGACCACCACCGCAATAAAGCAAGCTGTAATCTTTTTGCTGATGGAAGGTCTTGCCTCCAGTTTGTAAGAAAATGCAACATCTGTGAAGAAACGTAAGGCGAGGTGCGATAGCAGGGGATGAGGCTGTGACAAAATGCAGCTGGCCTTGGGCTTCCGTCTTGGGAAAGGCCTGGCGACAGTGAGACGGGTCCCACCATTCTGACTTTTTGCTCCAGGAACAGAACATCCTTACCTACAGAGACAACATGAAGTCACCCTTGGATATACATAGTCTAGGGGAAATAGTAAGTCTGCAGTTCTAGCCAAGCAAGAAATCAAGGGAGTTAGGAATGCAAGTGAGTGTTTGCTTCTGGGACGTGGCTGGCATTTCTTGCAGCCAGGAGGACACGTTGTCATCCTGAGGCCCCGAGGGGAAGCACCTGTGCAGTAACCCTGCCCTGGGATGAGCAGACCAGCCCTTGGGGATGTGGGGACGTGGGCCTTCCTGTCCTGTTGGCATCTGGATGAAGCGTTAAAGGGGAGGGGATTTCTTTTTTTATTAATATGTTTTCATTGACTTTTAGAGAGAAAGGAAGGGAGAGGGATAGAGAGACAGAAGCATCGATGAGAGACAAACACCATCCATCAGCTGCCTCCTGCACGTATCCCCACTGGGGATGGAGCCCACAACCCAGCCATGTGCCCTGACCGGGAATCAAACTGGTGACCTCCTGGTTCCTGGCTCGACGCTCAACACCTGAACCACCTGGCTGGGCAGGGAGGAATTTCTTAGTTCCTGATTACCCTTCTTTTTTTGGTCAGCTCTGTAATTGAACATGGGAAATTCCTTGCGAAAAGCTTCCTCAGAAAAGTATAGGCCAAAAGTGACCATGTGAACCACTCACACACTAATCACATGCTCGCTCCAACTGGCCTTTTGCAAAAACACTTAACGTAAATCATTTCAGGTGAATTTCACCACTGAATTCAGAAGTCCAGTTACATAGGATTTATAACTATTTTTAAGAAAAATGCAAAACCTGCTTCTTTTGTTCTTGGGGGGTAGATCTATGAGTGATTTCTTCCTCCCTTCAGTTTTCTATATAATCCCATTTCTAATGACTATGCATTACTTTTAAAATGAAAATAAGCAGTACACAGTTCAAATAGAAAAGATGGGCCCTGGCCGGTGCGGCTCTGCTGGTTGGGCATCTTCCCAGGCACCAAAGCATTGCAGTTTCGATTCCCTGTCAGGGCACATGTCCCAGTTGGGAGCTCCATCCTTGGTAGGGGAAGTGCAGGAGGCAGCCGATTGATGTTTCCCTCTCCTTCTCCCTCTTTCTTCCCCTCTCTCTAAAAGTCAATTAAAAATCTTTACAAAAAGATTTACGCCTTAACCAAACACATTGATCAAAGCGTGCACGCTCACACACACACACACACACACACACACACACACACACACACACACACACACACACAACTCAGCCAACAGAGCCGCCTACTCTCTTTGTCACCCACAAGCTTGCTTGCTTGCTTTTCTTCCTGTCCTCTTTTCCTGTTGCACAGTTCACGTGCACATGGTTCATTCTCTCTCGGTTTCTCTGTTGCTTTCTCTCTCTCTTCCTTAAAACACAGGCACACGCGCACGCATGAGCACACACACACACACACACACACATGCACACAGTCTTTTGGTGCCTTCATTATTTCCATCCTTCTCCTCCTCCAGCTGTTTGTTCCTCACACACACAAACCTCCAGTCTTGTGGTCGCCCTCAGCCAGTGCCCTAAGACCCTCCCAGCTCTGCCCACAGCCACAGCCTTCAGGAGTGCTTCTCCCTCTCAGTGTCTCTCATTCATAGACATGCTCCCTGCCAGGCCACCTCAGTCACTTCCTTCTCTTTCTCCCTCAGTTTCCATCCCTGCTGGCTGCCCCCTTTTCTCCAACGCGCGCACTCTCTCCTTGCTTAGTTGTACACACTTACAGCTCCAGGAGTTATGGATTTAATTATGCAAACACCACAGCCTCCCCCACATCTCCTGAAAAGTGAAGACAAGTGAGCATTCTCATTAAAATGTTACCCATTGCATTGGCACACATAGAGGTGCCAGGGTTGGAAAATGGGAAGACGACCATGTGTGTACCTTCCCCGCGGGGTGAGTCATCTGGGGGCCATTCCTGGTGTCACACCAGCTCCTGCCACTCTGGGTACCAGAGACGGGGACAGCTTGCTTTGTGCCCCTCCTGCTGGGCAAAGCGGTGATTCTTTACCCAGATGCTTAGGAATAAACACGCACTGTAATCGCTTGGCTCAGATCCGTGGACTCACAAAACTTTTGAAAAGGCTCCTTTGTTCTTTGTCAATTATAAAGGAAGCGCAGCCCTCGATCCTCCCACCCGTCTCGCAGCAGGGAGGGTGGACGTGAGCCACGTGTGGTGGAAGGAGGAAGCCTCGCCCTGACGGTCTCCTGGCTCCAGGTCCCGTCTGCTCTCTGTGCCTTTGGTGTCGTCTCCATTCGTGCAACCGCCTCCTCCAGATTCGGAGTGCGGTAAACCAAAGTCCACGCAGGGCTTCATGCCCTGTCACACCAGTGGTGAGCGCCCCTTCATTGCTGTGGAACAGTCATGAATAAACTAGGAGAGATGACGGAGGTTCCCCTCCTGAGACATCCTCCTGCAGGAATGTTTCAGAACCCTCGCCTCTTGGGGGGTAGCCACCTGTATTGCCAATGGGGTGCCCATGAGTGGTTCATGTGGCGAGATGGCGATAGCAGGATGAGACATGGAGAGCAGTGCTGGGTGCCTGCTGCATGGTGTGGTGGGGACACAGCGGTTACTGCTCCCTTGTGGTGTTGCTTGGGGACTTGGGACAGCTCCTGCATTACAAGGAATATCCATGCCCCACCCATGATGTTCAGGGGGACAGGATGGTGGTTCCTCTGGTCCATACCGCGAGAGGCCCTGTGAGAGCCAGAGGGCTGGCGAGTGTGGCGTAGTCTGAACTCTGTATTTCGTCTGTCCTCAGTTCCTGGCACAGAGGCCCAAAACTTCTGTGATTTCCTGGGTGTCAGGGGTGACAGGGACATCATTGTTTTTAATGCCATGACTCTTAGTGGCACCCAGATAGCTTAGGATGGGGCTGGTCACCAGAGAGACCAAACTATGATGAGAGGCTTGGAACTCTTGCTCTTCCCACCAGTCTCCAGGTGGGGAGAGGCACTGGGGATGGAGTCCAACCCCCAATGGCCAATGACAAGGCCAGTCATGCCTGTGTAATGAAGCCTCCATAAAAGCCCTAAATGCTGGGGTTCAGAGAGCTTCTGGGTTGGTGAGTGGGAGGTGCGGGGAGGCCAGCGTGCAGGGAGAGGGCATGAGACCCCGTGCCTCTCCCCTCCCGTCCCCTGGCCGAGGCATGGCTCTGCTTGGCTTTTCTTGGGTTGAATCCTTTATAATAAACTGGTGGCAATAAGTAAAGCATGTTCCTGAGTTCTGTGAGCTGATTTCTAGAAGGGGGGCCATGGGAAGCCCGGTTTATTGCCAGTTGGTCTGGAGTTGGGGAGGCCTCTGAGGTGGGCTGATCTTGGGGCCTATGCCCTTCACTTGTGAGATCCGACAATGACAGGTAGTTCGTGTCAGGATCCAGTTGAGTCCTGGAAAACCCACACATTTGGTGGTAGAAGTGCTGTGTAAACGCAGCTCCTTGGGAATACAAGTGAATCAGCCTGGGGCCCAAGAAGCACTGTGTGTCGGATGCACGAGGGGGCATCTCCCCTGAACTCAGCTGTGTGGGCAGCAGGTCCCCTAACAGGATCCCGGTGGCTCCCGCACAGCTGGTCTAGGGAGCACTGGATGTGCAAGTCCAGGTTTTGACACTCAAGCAGGCTGGGCTGGGGCTGGGGCTGAGGCAGGACTGCCACTCCCTGCAGATCTAGCAGCTTGTCCGAGGGGGGAAGGGCTGACAGTGCCACTATCGCCTCCCATGGAGCAGGGGGAGACTTCCCTGGCAGCCTCGCCCCCAGATCAAACAGCATCCTTTCAGCCCTCGATGCTCTGGGCAGGTGCCGATGGGCGCTAGCCTGGGCCTGTGCACGGCAAGACCTTTAAACTCGCGGTGGGCCCTGGGAAGCCACAGGCCAGGACTGCCTGCGAGGCTGGGGAACAGCAGGCTTGCACGCCTTGGAAACAAGGCCAGCTCTGTCACTGGGCAAGCAGGGGTGCGGGCAGGGCTTTCTCCCAGTCACTGGTCTCTCTGGTCACGCAGGTGTGTTCTGTTCTGCTGGAATGGCTGTCCTGTGTGGCAGGGCTCCCTGTAGACACCTGCTCCCTTGGGATTCTACTCCAAGTGCCAGCCTCACCACATGCCAGCATGTAGGGGCACTGGGCAACAGTGTGGGTGAACACAGGAACAGGTGGATGCCTGAGTGCAAGTGCTCCTTCTGTGTGCTTGACCGCAAGGACACCTGGTGCCTGGCAGGGGGTAGGGGTGTGTGTGTGTGTCACTGGGGCTCGGGGCCTTCGAGATGGGTAACAGGGATGAGGTCCCAGGGACACAGAACTCATGCTCTCTCCGCCCTTGTCCACCGAGGCCAGGTCTCTATGTTACAGCTCTGGCCAAGACCTAGAGTCTCAATGATTCCTGCCCAAAGAGGATGGATCTTCCCCAGAAATGATGGGGTGCCTGCGCTCCAGCGACTCCAGTGGCAAGACAGGCAGACTTGGGTTCCTCCTCTGGCACCTGCTTATATGTGGGGTGATTTGAGTATGTCGGGGAACCCTCTGAGCTTCCTTTTCCTCATTTGCAGAGTGGGGTGCAGGGGAGTTTCCTACACAGCACCACGCAGCGCTCCAGTGAGGTGTGAAGGCGGCACCTATAGAATCGCAGTGCACAGTGACATGTCAGCTGGCCCATGATTTCTCTATGTTACAGTTCTGGGCCATCCATAGTTTCTTTTGCCTAAATAACCTTAATGTGGGTGTGGGCTAGGGGCAGTGAGCAAAGCCATTGTGGGCGGGGGGGGAGGAGGGCACACTGATGGGGTTTAGACACCAACACAGACCAGGTTGACCTTCCTCCAGGGACCCCAATATTGAACTCCTGGGGCATGTCTTGCAGCTGCCACCCCAGGATGTCCACGCTCACTCTAACCCCGTGATCAGGCTTCCCCACTGCACACACCTGGGGCCCCAGGAGGCCGACGACGAGGGAACGGGGAGAAGTCACTGCCCCCTTCTCCCTCCGTTTGGTCAGGGATGAGACACCTTTCCCTGACCACCTCCCAGGAACATCGTGCAATTAAAGGCCTGACAGCTGCCATCTGTCCTGTCCCTCTCCAGTCGCCCAGGGCGCAGGGACTCAGAGCCGGCACAACGTGATACTCCACGGTGCTGTGTCACCTCTGATTTCTTGCAGAAAGTCATTAAGCAGAACAGTGTGGGAGCTGCCCTGGCGTCCGGAAGCTTCCTTGGGCAGCAGCGGCAGGAGCACCCTGACTCCTCAGGTTCAGGGAGCGGGGGCCTGCGTGAGGCCAGGTGAGAGCTGTGCAAAGTCAAACAAGGATGAGCCAGACGAACCCCACCGGGGCTCGTTTTCTCTCTCCTCCTTGGCTCCCTTGATCTATGAGTGAGCCCCAAATTTTCCTTAGGACCCCCCAAATCCCAGGGAGTATTAAAGTGTGCCTTAGTTTGGGTTTGCCCCAAAGCAGAGTCTGAGACAAGAACCTGGCCGCAGGTAGCTTCATGGGGGGTGGCTCCTGGGGGCAGAAGCGAGGGAGTGGCCAAAGTGTGGCTGCACAAGAGGAGAAGCTGGTCACGGGCTGCATGGATGGACTGTTCACCTGCTGGCTCCTGATCCCCTCCTCGTGGACCCTCAGCGGCACCACGCAGAGTGTGCCTCCGGGCTGGCCACCTGTTCCCAGCACCTAGTGCATCAGTTCCCAGCACTTCTTGTTGCACCTGCACATCTTTGGGCAAAACCCTGCAGCAGTGAGGCAGAGCAACACCTGACACCCTTGACATGGGTGGCTGGCAGCTTGCCCATCTGTCCATCATAGCTGCACTGAGGCCAGGGGCCCAGGCGTGCGGGGCAGTGGATCTTTAACATCAGTTGTGAGAGCCAGATCTTCCTGGGAAAGAGCTTCTCCCTCCAGGCACAGAGGCAGGGACCGGGACCCCTGTCCTTCCTACAGACTCTTCTTTGAGAATCAGCTTACGGATTACCTGCTTCAGGTTGACTTTGCTTGGCCAGGTACAGTGAGGCACCTCTGGACGTTCTCTCACCATATTCCTCCCTGGCTCTAGGACAGTCTGTAGCCCACAGTTGCCCTACTGGGTTTGCCGTCTTTCCTTTCAGACATGAGTCCCTCATCTTTGTTCCCCGAGCCTCCATTATTCTTGGTTCGCTGTTTATTTATTCATTTATGCATTATGCAGTGCCCACTACAGGAAGTATTTTACTCATCGCCATTGCTGTGGTGCAACAGGGGGTAGCAAGCTCTGAGCTTCAGGAAGTCTTGAAAGGGGAGTGATGGAGAGCACAGGTGCCAATCAGGGACCAAGCGGAAGTGATTGAGGCCTGCACCAGTGGGCAGGTAAGAACAAGTAGAAAGATGCTTTGCTGAGGGGGAATCTTCTGGGTTCAGTCCGTGATCTGGGTAAGGTCTTTAGCAGTGAGTACAGCACACAGAAATGTGCTTTCAGCAGCTGCACACAGACTGGGTGGGGGCTCGGCATCCACCTGCTGTGGATGCCACTACCACCCCCCCTCCCAGCTGCATAACAGTTGGGGCCTCTGTTGTGATGGGCCAAGGACCAGCTACTAATGGAAAAGCAACCTAGAATCTAAAGCATGCTCAGCGAGTCCTCTCAATACCAGAGGCTTTTAGTGGAAGGCTTATCAGTCTTTTAATTGACCAGCCTGTGTTTCATGGTTCAGGGTGACTTTGAATTTGAATAAACAACACCAGTCTTGCTCCCTTACAAATTATTACAGAAACTGCAAAGATACATTAAGAAGACATAGTGCTGGTTAAATTATTGAAGAGCTGTCAATCACCAAAATGTACTATGATAGAGATTACTGAATAAATTGAATGATGTGCATAAAATGATAAAAATCCATGCATGTTACCTACAATATGGTTTAACATGGGAAAAATTAAATTAAATTTAAAAAAAACAGGGTAAATCTAGATACCAAATGATTAGGGCAGCCGTGGGCAAACTACGGCCCATGGGCTGCATCCAGCCCGTTTGAAATGAATAAAACTAAAAAAAAGAAAAGACCGTACCCTTTTATTTAATGATGTTTACTTTGAATTTATATTAGTTCACACAAACACTCCATCCATGCTTTTGTTCCGGCCCTCCGGTCCAGTTTAAGAACCCATTGTGGCCCTCGAGTCAAAAAGTTTGCCCAACTCTGGATTAGGGATTCACTACAAAACAACAAACAAACAAATAAACAAACAAAAAACATCACACACACCAAACAAACAAAAAATGAAAACCAACAAAACAAAATACCCAGATGTGTGTGGCACATTCAGGCAGTAGAAGACCAAGGTATTAAATTGCCTCCATCACATTAAATGTATTGTCATACATGTACATGTTAACATGAAGGTCTGTTTACAATATACTGTGTGAGGTAAGCAAGTTAAAATTAGTATACATATGATCAAATCGTTTTCACTGCAGTTATTTAAATATTACTGAAAAGATCTGGAATAATTATCTCTGGATGTTCATTAGAGTTATTTCAAAGTGATAGGTTTATGAGTGATTCAACCCTCTCCCCAAAGCTTCTGCTGGGTCTTTGATTTCTAATTTTTCTACAAGAAACCTGTTGTGTGTGTGTGTGTGTGTGTGTGTGTGTGTATAATAATAAATGCTTTTGAGGGGTAACTGTGAAAATTAGCATCACTGTAGACATTTAAACAATATGGCTTAGGGATATTCTGCTCTCCTGAAGTAAGAGAAAAAGGCACAGAGCTGCCTCTACCTGCCATGTCCAGAAAGATCCACTGTGACTCCCTGCCTTCCTCTTCTCTCCTGGGCGGCGGAGTGGCTGCAGGGATTGAGGGTTCAGGTTGGAAGTGAGGCAAGGCCCAAAGTTCCAGCCAGTGGAAGTCTAGGGGGAAATTTTCCTTTGGTATTTGGTAGCCATTGGGGGCAGGGGCACCCGGCCAGCACAGTTCTGACTTGGAATGTGGACTGGGACTAGGATCAAAGGCCTTGGGGGTTAAGGTAGTTGAAGAAAACATTTGATCTGGATCTGGGGTAGAAGTAAGGTAAGGACTTGCCAGAAAACTGAAGAGACATTTAAGAATGACTACTAGGGGAGAGCCCCAGAAGGGGACCCAGGAGAGAAAGATAGGAACAACCTGTTAAAAGCTAATTATTATCCTAATTGTGTCAAGATAATTAAGAAATGAAACTGGGTACCTTTGTTTTGCCTTCCTGCTCTCTGTTCCCTTTACTGTTCTGAAAGTTGAGAGCACATGAAGTCTCAGTGATCATATAAGGATGGCGATGTAAGCTTGCACCCAAATGAACCAAGGATGGGTGTTGGTTTGGGGCTTGGTGAAGTGTATCAGTCAGCTACTGCTGTGCGATAAACTCTCCCAAGGTTTAGTGCATGCAAACAACACTCGGTTATTCCTTGCAGTTGTGAGAGTTTCCTGGACGAAACTTCTGCTGGGCTCGCCTAAGCTCACTCCTGTGGGTTGCAGTCCACTGATGGGGCACCTGGAAGCTGAGGTCATCTAGGCCCTGGAAGGCTGGGCTTTGGTCTCCTGTGGTCTCTCCTCATTCAGTAGTTTAAGCTCAACTTCCTTACGTGGAGGCTGACGTGTTTCCGGAAGGCTAACGCTGGAGCTTTCAGGCCACTGATGACCTCCACCCAGACCTGCCATAGCGTGGCGTCTGCTCATGGCGCTGGTTAAAGCCAGCTCCCAGGGCAGCCAGGCTCCGGGGAGGGAAGACAGGCCCAGCTCTTGAGGAAGCAGCCACGTGCATGTATGGAGACAGCAGGGGCTATTGGTGATCCTCTCTGCAGACGGTCTAACCTGGAAAAGAGCAGCTGGGTGGGCAGCTCAGCGCCTCCCATATGGGCTTCACTCCAAAGACATGACACTCTGGTGACATGGAGGCCACCTAACAAGACTGAGGTCACAAGTGGCCTTCTTGGGGCTCACAAACCGAGGAGTGACAGAGCAGTGACCTGTGAGAGGAGAGACCTACTGATCATCTGCCTCAACCAGTCCCCAGGGGGCAAAAGGAAGAAGTGAGGGGTGCAGCTTGCATCTGGGAGGAGGTGGTTATGTAGGGCTGGGGACATGGCGCTCGGCTGCCAGCTGCAGGTCCAGAGGTGGCATTCGTCCAGGCAGGAGCTGCCCTGACACACGGTTGAAGGCTCTCCTGTGGGTAATACCTGGTGAATGTCAGCGACAGGCCTGCCCTGCGTTTTGAAGGCTGGCTCTGTGGGCCGGGTCTAAGGCTGAGGCACGCTCTCTTGCAGACACTGGAAATAGGCATGAGGGCATCGGCTGGAGGATTCACAACCATTTGTCTCAGGGCCATGATCCCAGCATTCTTCAGTGTTATTGCGACAACAATGACGAAGACGGCAAACACCTGCAGGCTTTACAACTATTGACTCTGAATCCTCAGCACAACCCTAATAAATAGACATCATTATTAGGCCCGTTTTACAGATGAAAAAACAGAGGCTGAGGGAAGTAACCCGCCCAAGCGGAGCTGCACCGTGAACCTGACCCCCTGGCTCCAGAGTCTGCGCCACTGACGTCCAGGCTCCTCTTTCTCTCCTCGCTGTGGCCCAGGTGCTGTGGGCCATTGAGTGCACTTGGTGATCTCATTTACAACATTGTCACGACATTTAGCTATTGATTATTGTACACGGTTTCCTCCCAAAATGGATTTGAGGCATCGCTGGGGTGTTTTTATTGGGTCTCTGTCCCGACTGAGTCTAGAACAAGAGGAAATGGATTTGAGGGGCAGCATGCGGAACCCCAAACCCCACCGTCAGGAACGAGAACTGCAGCACAGGTGCAAGTTGCTGAGAGAGAGACAGATTCACATGTGAGGACAGAGCAGCGAGTGCTTTTCATCTGTTGGCCTGGGTTAAACGTGGTTGGCCTAGAGCCCTAGGGGAGGGTTAGGTAACCTCCATCCTTCCCCCGCCCCCTCAGGAGCCCATGTTCCACCGCC
Organism: Myotis davidii; assembly: GCF_000327345.1. Lineage (NCBI taxonomy): Eukaryota > Metazoa > Chordata > Mammalia > Chiroptera > Vespertilionidae > Myotis > Myotis davidii. The sequence goes on from NW_006289395.1 coordinate 3,634,353, forward strand.
TGCAGTGCTCTGGGAGGAAACGTGGGATACAGGGCTGGCCGCCGGCTCCCTGCCTGGCAATAGAGCAGGGATCTGGAAATCCTGAATGGCCTGGGCAGTGGCTGAGGCGCTGGGGGCCACCTCTCTCACCCTCCCCGCAGCTTCCCAGAGGTCCATGTGCATCGCCAGGCTGTCCCGTTTCTCTGGGGGATTTTCATCAGGGCTGGATTGCCACTGGAGAGGAGTGGCTGGTGGGGGGACCCTCTGCTTGCTGACCCAAGCCTCCAGAAGTCCTGCTGTCACTCAGACCCGGGAGGCAGCGATGTCTATTAGGAAAGCAAGAGCTGCAGCCTTAAGCCACATAAATATTAAATCACCGAACAGCCCAAATCCTCTGGAGGGATAGTCTCTGAGCAGAGAGAAGGGGGAGCCATTTATCATGGTGAGACTGACCTGAGGGGATGAGGAAGGGAGGGAAGGAGGGAGGTGGGGAAAGAGGAGGGAGAGGGGAAGGAAGGAGGGAAGGGAGGAAAGAAGAAAGGAAGGAAGGAAGGAAGGAAGGAAGGAAGGCAGGATGGAAGGAAGGAAGGATGGAAGGAAGGAAAGAAGGAAAGAAAGAAAAAAGGAAGGAAACCAGGGCCTGAGCAGCATCAGCTGATGCACAGGGCAAGCTGAGACCCTGGAGGTGCCAAATGAATGGAAGAACTTGGAGCTGACATTGAGGGATTGTTCCTGATAATAAAGGGAGAGGATTACCATCCCCAAGGGCATGGGTGATTTTTCGAATCCTGTTTCCCATAAATAGAACAGGGCACGTTTCTAGTAGTGAGTGCAGGTTAGGGGTCACCCCAAGAGAAGCACCTGATCCCATCCCGGAGTACAAGACAGATCTGTGTTCTGATAGGAAGTAATTTTTTTTCTCATGGGAGGAGACACATTTGCTGCAGGAGTGGGCCGTGGACCAGGGTGAGGGCCTGGTTCTGGAAAGTTCGACTGGTGAAAGGTGGGGAGGCAGAGCAGGCAGGTCTGATGTCGATTGTGAGTATATGCTTTACCCCTTCCCTGTGTTTTTTAGGCTGTGTGAATTGGACATCTCTTCAGAAACAGAACCAGGACCGTTTGGGGGGAACTTTGGGGCTTCTTGTCCAACCCTCGCATTTTACAGACCTGGAGACTGAACTACTCACACCCACAAAGACAGAAAACACGTGAACTGTTAGGTAGCGCTCTGAGGCAGTGCCCAGCCACACACCTGGGATCCTGACTCGCAGTTGGGATCCTGACTCGCAGTCCAGCTCCCTTCCCCCTACATCTCACATGTGACGTCAGCTTGGAGACAAATGATTCATTTATTTAGGCTAGTAACTGAGGCTCGTGTGTTATTCCAGTGTCCACATCTGGGCAAGGGAGAGCAGAGCTCAGCTTCTCTGCTCCAGTCAGGGTGAGCTTTCCCATCAGTTTCCTTCATCCCCTCTCAGAGGAGGGAAGCCCATGTGACTGGTCCGATTCTGGGCATTTTTAGCCCAGGTTCACAAGGATCACTTTGCCCGGTTCCCCCTAAAACAGTGGTTCTCAACCTTCCTAATGCCGCGACCCTGTAATACCTCATGTTGTGGTGACCCCCAATTTCATTGTTACAAATTGAACATAATGAAAGCATAGTGATCAATCACAAAACTAATATGTAATTATATATGTGTTTTCCGATGGTCTTAGACGACCCCTGTGAAAGGGTCATTCAACCCCCAAAGGGGTCGCAACCCACAGGTTGAGAACCCCTGCCCTAAAAGCAGGGCCTGAGAAAGGGCTTGTGCGGGGCAATCTATTTGGGGGCATGTTCCTGAGGAGTAGAGGACTGAGAAAGCAAACAAGGAGAGAGAAGCTAATCCAGGGATTTCTGTGCTGGCTCTACCTGTGGATGTTAGGAACTCAGGCCTGCTGAGAACACAGGAAAAGACTCTGAAAGTGTGGGCCTGAGATTAGGAACCACGTGTTTATGTCCTGAGTCCCACACCCAGAGGTGGTTACCCTCCTCGCTCCAGGTTGGCACCTGTGATGGGATGGCTGGGAGGCTGCTGGCAGCAGCGCAAAAAGCCCCCGGGCAGAGCAAGCACACCAGGTGCCAGGTGCCAGTGCAGCTGAAGTGAGCGTCTCTCTACACCCCTGTGTGCAGCCAGCGGCTACTTTCGTAACAGCCAAGCAGAAATGGATAGGGAATGAGACGGGCATAAGAAATGGTTTGGACACTCCTGCATAAAGTGAAATCATTGCTTCACTCTCTGCTTTCCTGCACCAGGGACCTGGCCAGGCGACTGTGAGATCCTGCAACCAGGGTCCCCCGGCTTTAGACTCAATCAGTGGTTCTCAAACTTACACTGTGTCAGAGTTTACTGGTAAATTCTGGTCAATGTATCACTTGGACTCATCCCAGAGTTCCTCATTCTTTGAGTGTTGGTTTGCCTGAGGATTTGCATGTCTAACAAGTTCTTAGGAAATACCGATTCTGCTGATCTGAGAAATGCTGGGGTGAGCCATGAGTCTCCATCCCTCCTGGTAAAGAGTCCTCAAACGGGGCTCTTGCACAAGCCCAGGACATGAAGCAGCACCTGTTCTTCATGTGCTGTTGGCCATCATGCACCTCACAGGGGAAGGGTAGATGGGTGAAGCGGGATTTTAGCAGCCGTAACCATAGTACCACCAATTAGTGTCCCAAATCTTAGTATCACCCCTAGAACACTAAAAGCAGCCTCTTTCAGTACATCTGTTTTTCAGTAGATGCCGGATTTGACTGTGCAGACATTGATGGGATAGGTAAATAGGGTATTGGGCATTTTAAAAACCAGGTTTATTGAAGTAGAGTTTACATACCAAACAGTTCACTCACTTAAAGTGTGTGATTCAGTGGTTTTTAGTGTGTTTAGAGTTGTGCAACTATCACCACAATCAATTTTTGAACACTTTCATCACCCCCAAAGAAGCCCTGTTCTCATTAGCAGTCTCTCTTCCCATCCTCTTACAGCCTTGACCCTGGCGTAGAAATCTACAGGTTTGCCTATTCTGGACATTTCATGCGAATGGATTCAAGCAATATGTGGTCTTTTGTGACTGGCTTCTTTGACTTAGCATAATGTTTTCAAAATTCACCCAAATAATATTCTCTTGTATGGAAAATCACACTGTATTTACTCATTAGTTATGGACATTTGGGTAACTAATTGAAACCCAACAATACATGGGATATGTATTGTTTGGGTTGTTTCTACGTTGGGGCTA
>NW_006289395.1:3638294-3643266 GCF_000327345.1 Myotis davidii
TCTTAGTTTGGTTTCAATTTCAATTCCCCCCAATGGCTAATGACATTCAGCATCTTTTCATGTATTTCTTGGCCATTTGTAGATCTTATTTGGAGATACATCTATTTAAATCCTTTGTTTATTTTTTAAATCAAGTTGTCATTTTATTTTTGAGTTGAAAGGTTTTTTTTATGTAACTGGATATAAGTCTTTTAGCAGATGTAGGATTTGCAAATAGATTATTCCATTCTGTGGGTTGTCTTTTAACTTTTCTTAGGCTATCTTTTGAAACACAAAAGTTTCTAAGTATGATGAAATATATTTTTCTTCAGTCACTTGTGCTTTTGATATTGTATCTTAGAAGCCTTTGTCTAATCCAAGCTCACTAAGATTTTCTCCTTTATTTTCTTCTAAGAGCTTTACAGTTTTAGCTCTTACATTTAGACTTATGAGCCAACTTTGTTCTTTCACATGTGGCTATCCCGTTATACCAGCACCATTTTTTGTCCTTCAGATAGTTTTCTCGGTAACCTTGAAAATAAATTGGCCATAAATGGAAAGGTTTATTTCTAGACGATCTTTTCTAATTTATTGATCTACTTCTATCTTTATTTCAGGATCACACTGTCTTACTTATTGTAGCCTTGTAATAACTTTTGAAATTGGAAATTCTGAGTCCTGCAACTTTTTTTTAAAATTCAAAATTGGGTTGGCTGTTCTGGTTCATTACATTTTCATATGCATCTTAAAGAATCAACTTGTCAGGTTTTTTATTTTTTATTTTAAGTTAGTTGGGATTGCAGTAGGGATTACATTGAAGCTGTAAATCAATTTAGAAAATGTTGCCATTTTAAGGGTATTAAGTATTCTGTTCCATAAAAATGGGATGTCTTTCCACTTTAGGTCTTCTTTAATTTATTTCTGTAATGTTCATAAGGGTAAAAGTCTTGCATTTTTTGTTGTTTATTATTTGTGATGCTGTTATGTATATCATTGATTTTTTATTTTCAGATTGTTTGAGGAAACTGTGGCTCAGAAATGCTAAGTAACTTGCCCAAAGGTCATAGTTGCTAGTGTATGGAAAAATAATTGATTTTTATATGTTGACCTTCTATTCTGCAAACTTGCTAAACTTTTTTATTAGTTCTAGAAATTTTTTAGTGGAATATTTACCTTTAGGTATATATACACAAGATCATGACATATGAAAATGGAGATGGTTTAATTTCTTTTTCTTGTCTGATTGTCATGGTAGAACCTCCAGGACAATAGAAGTTATGAGTGGCTACTGATGTCTTTTTTGTGATCCTAGGGGGAGCATTCAGTCTTTTACTGTCCTATGTAATAAAAGGCTAATATGCTAAGTGTCCGGTCGACCCATCTGCTGTTCAAAGTGTAATATGCTAATGATATGCTAAGGACATTCACCCGCTCGCTATGACGTGCACTGACCACCAGGGGGCAGACACTCCAATCGGTAGTTTAGCTTGCTGCTGGGGTCTGGCCGATAGAGACTGAACGAGATGGGCCGGACATGCCCTGGAGCCCTCCTGTGGTCCCTCCCCTGGCTGGCCAATATCCCGCATCCCTCCCTGGTCCTAATCATGCACTGGTGGGGTGCCTTGGCCTGGCCTGCACCCTCTCACAATCCAGGACCCCTTGGGGGATGTTGGAGAGCCGGTTTAGGCCCGATCCCGCAGGCAAGGCCGAGGGACCCCATGGTGCACGGATTCATGCACCAGGCCTCTAGTTAAGTATAATGTTAGCTGTGAGTTTTTCATAGGTGCTTTTTATCAGTGAGAACCTTCCCTCTATCCCTAGTTTGTAAAGTGTTTTTAATGATGAAAGATTGTTGGATTTTGTCAAATGTTTTTCTGAATTATTGAGATGTTGCTTGATTTGGTTTGCTAGTATTTTATTAAGAATTTTTACATCTATATTCATAAGTTTCCAAAAAGTGTTGCTTCTCTGAAATTATTTTAAGATCTAAAGACCATTTAAAATGAACTTTCAGATATTGTAAAGGCAGATGATCACTTGAAGAATTAGTATTACTTTGAAAAAGTGGTTCTGTTTTAGACTATTTTAAATTATAAACTAGTAAAATAAATCTTTAACCCAATTTGAGATGGAATCATCTGAGATAAACCAGTAAATAAATATTTCTGGATATAGTTAAAGAAAACTGAAAACAACTTACCCAAATATTATGCCATCCTATGCTTGTCTTTTGTAGCCTAGAATAATATATTCATTATGATGAAATAATTATCACTTATGCCCATTAAAGTTTATTTTATTTAATTAATAGAAATGGTTACTTTAGTCTCAATGATATGCTTGACATACTAATCATGATATACTCATGAAATACTTACATGATATATATAATTTGATGTAACAAATAGATATACTCCCTTGATAGTCAGTAATAGACTCATTGTATAGTCAAGGCACTGATGACATTTCCATGAATATTTATGTGGTATATATCATTTAATGTAATGAGTTATTCTTTGAGGGACAATGACAACTTTCCATTTCATGGAGGTGAATCTGTAACTTGAATCATACTAAAGCCACAAAGTTCATGTATGTGACCATGTTGAGTTTGAGAAGGTAATGATATATCCTCCACATATGGATATTCACAGGGAAGTAGGAAGTTAGAAACTTATCTGAGGACAGAGATCAGGCTGGAACTAAGGATTGAATATCATCTTTCGAGGGGAAATAATTCCAGTAGAGGAATGAGGACTGAGCCTCGAGGGATATCTTCATTGGCAGGAGGAAAGGGAAAGGAAATAAAATTAGGTGATAAAGCAAGAGCAGGCAGAAAGGCAGAAGAACCAGAAGGGTAGAAAAGGCCAGGGTCATCAACAGAGTGAAACAACAGGAGGACTGAGGAAGGTCCTTCAGATTTACGGTCTAGAAGGTAATTTGTTAACTTTAGAGAGGACGTTTTTAATTATCCCTCTGAGGGAGAACCTCATGCGTTCCAGAACCTAGATTACATATCCACATATCATATTTTAATAACACAATAACTTTATGAGATAGATTTTATTATTTCCATTTCATAGATGATGGAACAGTAGCTCGGGATCCTTAACTAACCTGCCCAAAGGTAAAAAGGAAAGTTAAATTGTAAGCTGGAAAACAAGCCCAGTCTGATGCTGGAGGAGGTAATAAAATCAGAGCATCATGGGTAGACAGGAAAGATGCAGAACCTGTCAGGGAAGATGGGAGTAGATTCAGAGAAGGGAGAGCTGTGTCCAAGAGTGAAAGGGGACACCCTTTCCTCTGAGAGCCCTGAGTGGGTGGCAGCAGGGGACACACTGCTGCATCTGGCCTGGTGCTTATGGGGTTCCTCCCACATCACCCACTTCACTCCCCTTTCATGAACTGACTTGACTTAGAGAGAAAGATCCATGGAGACATATAAAGCCAAAATGCCAAGCTAACTTCTGAGAAGAAACAGGATTTTTTTTTTCAGACTAGCAGGGCTAATTGGTGACCCATAACAGGACGTAAAGTTCCATTTTGTTTGCAGAATATAGTAGCTCTGTAAAGCACAATAGCCCCGTAAGAATTGTGTCCTAGCTCAATTAAGCAGCTCTCCTCCCCTCCCCAAGTGGAGAGTATATATGGTGAAACAGCATTTAATTGGGCCTCATTGCTCTGATATTTGAGAAAGTCTGGACAGGAGCTAGGTTGAAGTTTTGCTTTGCTCTATTTATGGAACCAGAAAAGATTTCTGTAAGTTATTTGTTTACATAAACAAGGATGGGGTGTTATATCTCCTTAGGAGACATAAACAATTCTCAAGAACTTGATAATCATGTACCTACAAGATAAGGATATGCCAAATATAAATAACTTTTTGCCTTTATTAAAGCATGCCTCAAAGACTTCCTTTTTTAAAAATTCTTACTGAGGATATGCCTATTGATTTCAGAGAGAGTGGAAGGTACGGAGGAAGAGAGAGAAAGACTGAAACATTGACTTGAACCTGCAACCTTTCATAATATAGAACTAGAGGCCCGGTGCATGAAATTCGTGCATGGGGGTCATCCCCTTAGCCCAGCCTGCACCCTCTCCAATTCGGGACCCCTCGGGGGATGTCCAACTGTCCAGGAGTTGGACATTCCTCTCACAATCCAGGACCGCTGGCTCCTAATCGCTCACCTGCCTGCCTGCCTGGTCGCCCCTAACTGCCCCCTCTGCCAGCCTGATCACCCCTAACCACCTCTGCCTGTTAGCCTAATCATCCCTAACTGCCTCCCTTCCAGCCTGGTTGCCCCTAACTCCCTCCTGCTGCCCTGCTCACTCCCACCTGCCCCCTCCCCCGGCAGGCCTGATCGACCCTCACTGCCCCCCTTGCCGTCTGGTTGCCCATGCAGCCTGCTGTTCAGTCGTTTGGTCGCCCCTCACTGCCCTCCGTGCCGGCCTGGTCGCCCCACACAGCCTGCTGTTCAGTCTTTGCGTGAGGGCGTCCTGACCAATTTGCATGTTACCCTTTTATTAGTATAGATGACACTCCAACCAAATGAACCACACCAGCCAGGGTTCAAAGACCTTGATGATTCTTGGTTAGTTAATGACACTTATCAATTTCTGTGTTAAAAACTATCGAATTATTATTTAATATAACTATTTAATTGAATAATTATATAATCTTATAATTTCTTTCAAAATATTCTATGATCCCATGGGCCTCTTCACTGTTGGTCTGAATTTATGAGTGACATTTTATTTTATTTTTTTCATTCTGTTTTTGCTCAGCAATATCTAAGCCCCCTCCCCCCCATTTTTTTCTTTTTCTCTTTTTAAAGAAGCAGTTTCTTTGGGGCCTATATTCAGTAGTCTACCCAATCTGTATATTTTAATATTTGAGATCCTAAGTAGTAAAATAGAAGATATATTTTATGTTTGATTCAAGATTGCTCATTTCCAAAGCACATTATCATTTTGTGAGAAACTTATTCTTCAC
>NW_006289395.1:3643288-3646914 GCF_000327345.1 Myotis davidii
AAACATAGAAACAAATATCAGAACTGAAACCATGAAAGTTGGTCATCTCTTTGCTCCTCCTGCATATCTGGCTCTGCCTTCACTGCAGAGAATGGGCAGGCAGATGCACACTTATCCCAGAAATAGCACCTGCCTGCTTTGATATGGCCGAAAGAAATGGATTCTACATGAGCTAATGACCACTTATGGCCTGGGGTCCTTTGGTTAAATTATATACACTGGAGAAACGATGCTGCCAGCTCAAATGTATTGATTTGTACCTTGCTGGACATATAATTTTGCTAGAGGTACCACATCATTAGTTTATTATTGATTACCCCATGAGGTCTCTTCATCATCGATCATCAACAGAACCATGCCTAACCCATCATCCATTGGGATTATTTTGCTCATACTGGGTCAGAAGGAAACCATCGCTTACGGCTTAGACTTGAATCCTCTCAGGTTAACATCTCTTAGTGTGGCTTTGTTGTGAATACACTAGTATAGGATGATTTGTACTGTTTTCTGTGCTTGGTTGGCACCATGTCCTTTGAGTAGGGCTGTTTCACCCACCTATGTAGTAGCAATAGAAGCTATTTCTAGTCTGAGTTTTAGGGTCAAAACTTTGGAAGGAAGCATGCCAGTGACAGTGCCTCCCTGAGTGTGTGCCCTGTAGCTGAGCAGCCCGGCTGTGTGCAGGTCCCAGTGCTGAGAGAGACGGCTTTGTTTACACAAACCCATTGCTTTCCAGTGTCCCCATGGGCCTCGGCAGCCTTCTGCTGTCAGTCAGCTTTCACTAGCTGCCAAGTCTGATAACTGACGGGAAGGAAGGGATGCAATAAGGTTTAACCAAAGGGAGTGATTATTCAAATGAAAAGCTTCAAATCAGTAGACGTGAAGCAGGTGACAATGAAGCATGTGGAAAGTCCAGATGAGCGAGCTTGGAAGATGTGTGGACCTTGCACTGGGCCTTTGCTTAATGCCTCTGGATGGAGTCCTGCAAGAACCAAAAGGACCAGAAGGAGAATAGTCTGAGTATTTCTTGGGCCTTGCCTTTGCTTCCCAGGGTGGTAATGATGCCTTACTGAAACCATGGAAATAATGTCCTTCTTATTTAAATAACTATTATCCATTCACAGATGAATAGCTCTAGGTGATCTGGTTACCATGCCAGGAAGAAAGAGCATGAGTGTAACTGGTGGAATGGAGATTGGGGACTGCCATATTGAAACAAAATGGGGTTAGTACTCTTCAGTTTGGGAAAGACAGTGGTTGGGGCAGGACTTAGCTCTAACCAACTAAGCCAGGGGTCCTCAAACTACGGCCCGCGGGCCACATGCGGCCCGCTGAAAACATTTATCCAGCCCTCCGGGTGTTTTTGCTGCCACTGCCTGTTGCTTAGCAGCCCACTTGTCCCAGCCAGCAGTGTGCATGTGTGGAATGTGTGCTGCACTCTCCGAGTCCCCTCTTTCTCTCTGTTTCTCGAGTCCTCCTCTCAGTCTCTGGTGTGATCTGACGAGTCACGAGCTTGCCTGTGCAGAGCCTGCTGCTGCCTGAAGACCGAGGTAAGAACAAGTTAGGATTTATTTTTTTTTGAAGTTAGGAGGTCTGTTGTTTTTTTTTATTTTGCAGTTAGTAGGGCCTTTTTTATGAAGTTTTGTTTTTTTACTTCAAAATAAGATAGTGCAGTGTGCATAGGAATTTGTTCATAGTTTTTTTTTAAAACTATAGTGTGGCCCTCCAACGGTCTGAGAGACAGTGAACTGGCCCCCTGTTTAGAAAGTTTGAGGACTCCTGAACTAAGCAATCTGGCCAGGGCACCATTGGTATTTTGATAAGGATTGCATTGAATTTATAGATTGCATTGGGTAGTATGGACATTTTATCAATGTTAATTCTTCTTATCCATGATCATGATATACACTTTCACTTATTTGTATCTTTTTCAGTTTCTTTCCTCGGTGTTTTATAATTTTACAAGTACAGGTCTTTTACTCCTTGGTTAAATTTATTCCTAAGTATTTTATTATTTTTATGTAATTGTAAATGGGATTGATTTTTTTTGTTTCCCTTTCTGATAGTTCATTATTAGTGTATAAAGATGCAATTGATTTCTGAATGGTAAATTTTGCGTACTGCTACTTTAATGAATTTATTTATCATTTCTAATAGCTTTTTGATGGAATCCTTCAGTTTTTCTCCATATAGTATTATGTCATTTGCAAGTTTTACTTCTTCCTTTTCAATTTGGATGCTTTTTATTTTATAATTTTTTAATTTTCTGATTGCTGTGGCTAGGACTTTAAATACGATGTTAAACAAAAGTGGTGAAAACGGACATCCTTGTCTTATTCCTGATCTTAAGGAAAACACTTTTAGCTCTTCCCCACTGAGTATGATATTATCTGTGGGTTTGTCATATATGGCCTTTATTATGTTGAGGTATGTTCCCTCTATTCCCTCTTTGCTGAACGTTTTTATCATAAATGGATGCTGGATTTTGTCAAATGCTTTTTCTGCATCTATTGATATGATCTTATGATTTTTATTTTGTTTACATTACATATCTTATTTGTTGATTTGCAAATATTGAACCATTGGTGTATGATCTTTTAAATGTATTGCTGAATTAGGTTTGCTAACATTTTGTTGAGAACTTTGCATCTATGTTAATCAGGGATACTGGCCTATCCCTGATTTTCTTCTTTGTAATGTGCTTGTCTAGTTCTGGAATCAGGATAATAGTGGCCTCATAAAATGAGCTTGGGAACCTTTCATCCTCCTGATTTTTTTGAAATAGTTTGAAAAGGATAGCTGTTAATTCTTCTCTGAATGTTTGGCAAAATTCATCTGTGAAGCCATCTGGTCCAGGACTTTTGTTTATTGAGAGAGGTTTTGATTACTGATTGGACTTTATTGGTAATAATTCGTCTGTTCAGATTTTCTGTTTCTTCTTGAATCAGTTTACCTTTTCATACCATATATAAGGATAAACTCAAAATGGATTAAAAGTCTAAATGTAAGATACAAAACTATGAAACTCCTCAAAGACAACATAGGCAGTAAATTCTCTGACATTGCTCTCAGAAATACTTTTTCTGATATATCTCCTCAGGCAAGGGAAACAAAAGAAAATATAAACAAATGGGACTACAACAAACTAAAATCATCAGCAAAACAAAAGACAACCTACTGAATGGGAAGGAGATATTCACCAATGATACATCTGATAAGAGGTTAATATCCAGAATTTACAAAGAACTTATACAGCTTAACACCAAAACAAAAACAAAACACAATAGCAGTAACAGTCCAGTTAGAAATGGGCAAAGAACCTGAATAGGCATTTTTTTCAAAGAGGACATACAAATGGCCAATAAACATATGAAAAGATGCTCAACATCACTAGTCATCAGAGAAATGCAAATTAAAACCACAAGGAGATATCACCTCACACCTGTCAGAATCACTATCATCAATAAATCAGCAAACAAATGTTGGCAAGGTTGTTGAGAAAAGGAAACCTTCATGTATTATTGGTGGGAATGCAGATTGGTACAGCCACTATTGAAACCAGTATGGAAATTACTAAAAAAAATTAAAAATGGAAGTGCCTTTTCACTCAGTAACTCCACCTCTGGGCA
>NW_006289395.1:3647229-3656186 GCF_000327345.1 Myotis davidii
ACAAAACAAAGATAGAGTCTTAAAAGCAGTAGTCATGTGATGTAAAGTATAGCATAGGGAATATAGTCAATAATATTGTAATAAGTATGTATGGTGCCTGGTGGGTACAAGACTTATCAGGGGGATCGCCTTGTAAATTATATAAATGTCTAACACTTGAAACTATTATAAAATAATATTGAATGTCAACTGTAATTGAAATATAAAATTTAAAAAGGAAAAAAAGAAATTTAAGATGGAAAAAGACAAAAAACTTATGATTTTACTCATATTTGGACTATAAAACAAAAAGTAACAAACAAATATAACAAACTCATAGATAAAGACAACAGAATCATAGTCACCAGAGAGGAAAAGATGAAGTGGGTAAATGGGATCAAATATATGGCAATGGAAGGAAACTAGACTTTGGTTGGGGAGCATGCAGCAGAATACATAGATTTAAATTATAATCTATACACCTGAAAATCATATAATGTTATTAGCCAATGGTACCCCAATACAGTTAACTTTAAAAATGTATATGCTGTTTTTCTCTTCTCTCTCTAATTAATATATTCTATTCCCATGGGTCTCACTTTCACCTCTAGCTGGGTCCTACTCAAATCTATTTCTTGAGCTCAGACTTTTTGCCTCTGCTCTGCCCACATTTCTAATTCTCTGGTGAATATCTCTATACAAATGTGCCACTAAAAACTTAAAAATTATCTTTAACTTTAAACCTATATCTCTGTCTGACTTCCTTATTCTTTTCCCCAAATAGTACCACTATTCCAGGCTCAAAAACCTGTGGGTCATTGTTGACTCCTTTTACTATGTAGATCTTCAGTATGCCTTTGTTCTGTAACCATGGAATACATTTCTGTGGTCCCCCTCTTTCATATGACATTGACAATCCATCTGACTCAAATGTTTTATTCATTCAACAAGTATCCCTTGAGCTACTAAGGTGTACTAGGACCTATGCCAAGGGATTGGGATACAAGGAAGGCTATGACTCTTAGTCTCATGGAGCTCAGGGTCTTATAAAATAGAGATGCAAAACAAAACAACTGTAATAAATTTGATCTCTGCTATAATGAAGACACAATTAAAATGGTAAAACAGGCAGAATTTTTTACCTGTTGGAAGGATCAGGTAAGTTTCAGAGAGGAGGTGTAATACTCAGGTTCAAACTGAGGATTAGTCGAATTTTACTGGGTAGGCACTTTGAGACTAGCAATCCTAGGAAAAAGAAAAAGAACAACTAACAATATGTAGAGACACCCAAGATAATTGTTTTTAGACAATTACACATGTCTTTGGCATTTGAATATTCAGAGATAAGTGTGACAGAAGATGAAGGCAGGATAATATACTATATTATGCTAAGGAGTTTAATGTTTTTTCTTTAGCCATTGAAGAATTTTGAGCAAATGAATGACATGACCAGATTTACACACTAACGGTTGTTCTGGTCACCTTGTGAGAGGGGTAAGACTGAAGGCAGAAAAATCAGTAGGCATGATATTTTAATGGTCCAATAGGACCATTTAATGACTGACAGTGGACTTGGGGGGAAGGGGCTAGGTTTGAGATATAACAAGGAAGAATCAACAAGAATTGAGGATCTTGGTTTGGTTCCTCCAGAATCTGAGCCTGAAAAGGGTCCTCACTATCTATGACAAAAGGTGGCTTCATGGCTTAAGCCATTGTTGGGAGCTGTAAACAAGAAGTAAGGCACTTGCCCGGACCGAGGTGATACATACACTGAGTTCAGTACAGTCCACCTCCCGCTCTAGGGAACACCATGCGACAGGCTGAACCTCAATGCTATTAATATTTTTGGGCTGGCTATTCTTTGTTGCTGGGGGTGTCTGTTCTTGTGCATCGTCAGATATTTATCAGCACATCTGGCATCCCTGCCTCCCCCTTCCTGCTCAGTTGTGATGACCAAGAATGTCTCCAGATATTGACAGATGTCTCTAGAAATGGACAGACGTCTCCTGTAAGGGCAAAAATCATTCCTGGTATAGAGCCACTGTGCTAGACTAGTGCTTCTCAAATTTCAGTGCATGCAAATCATCTGGGGACCTTGTTCAAGTGTGGATTCTGACTCAGTAGGTCTAGGGTGGGGATCTGCATTCCCAAGGGATGGGTGCTGCTCCATAGACATCACTTCGAGAAGCTAGGTCTTCACACCGCCCCACTTTTCTCCTCTTACGCATCCTACCTGCACACAGGGTAGACCTGGTGGCCACAGAGATCCTCAGGACCCCCTCCTTGTCTCAGCAAGGTCGCCCAGCAGGCAGGGTCTCCCTACTCCGTGTTCATTTTCCACATTCTTGGTTAGAGGGGCACAGGGCAGATGAGAGTAAATGAAGGCGCCGCCTCTCAACAGCCCTGGATGCCTGCCATGTCGCACCGGAAGCCTGGGGCATGGAAGCCTCAAGCCTGGGAGGTTGCAGAGGCCACAGTGCTCACGCTTCAGCCAAGGCAGCTGGTCCACGGGGTGCAGTGCAGAGGGCACCGCAGCTAATGGGACCAGATGGTCTGAGCCTTGTCTGCAGGCACGTGCCTCCCGCGCACTCACACAGTGATTTCCGCCTTTGTTTCTTCCCTCTCGAAACAGAATAGCCATTTTTAAATGCAGTGGGGCTGAAGGCTCTCTTTCTCCTCAGTCTGTGTGTCATGGAGCCTTCTGATGTGAGTATGTTTAATCATGGAACCTTCCTTAAAAGTGCTGGTCTCCAGCTTATTGGGAAGCTGAGCAGGGTCCTGATTGGGAGCAAAATGAAAAGACACCCCGCCCTAGCCGGTTTGGCTCAGTGGATAGAGCATCGGTCTGTGGACTGATTGGTCCCCGGTCAATTCTGGTCAGAGCACATGCCTCCCGGCCCCGGTTGGGGCTCCTGCAGGAGGCAGCCAATCCATGTGTGTTTCTCTCACATCGGTATTTCTGTCTTTCCCTCTTGCTCCCACTCTCTCTAAAAATCAATGGAAAAATATCTGAGGATTAAAAAGAAAAGACGTCCACTCACGTGCAAGCGCGCACACACACATACAGTGATTCTAGCCGGGGATTTATCGCCTTATTTCCCTTTAAGTGCCAACAATTAAGGAGGTGTCCTGTATTAGCTCTGGATTGTTCTCCAGGCCCTGCACCCCTAAACTCAGTGGGAGGGCAGAGACCCAGACAGGCTGCGGGGGGCCTTTATTCTAGGCCCTGCGCCCCAAAGCTCAGGAGAAGGCAGATCCCAGAGAGTTTGCAGGTCCCTCTGTTCTCAGGCCCAGAGGAACTGGAACAGGTTTAAGTTTATTATCCTGAGCTTGGTCCACGACGTTGAGGTCCGGGAACCCTGTAACACCAGGTGTATTCTTCTCTTGGCCAATACGTGCTATTTTTATTCCAGAATAGGCCTGTGTTTTTTCCATAGTGAAAATGAGGCCTGTAATAGCCCCTCACACTCCCTTGTGGGTCTTCCTCAGCCATGGGGAGCCCCCAAGCACCCCGGCTGCCCTCCCACCGCCTTGCCTCAGTGCGGGGCGGGAGCACCTTGACACAGCTTCAGGCCTACATCTCTGTCTAAGCCAGGGGTGGGCAAACTTTTTGACTCGAGGGCCACAATGGGTTCTTAAACTGGACTGGAGGGCCGGAACAAAAGCATGGATGGAGTGTTTGTGGGAACTAATATAAATTCAAAGTAAACATCACTACATAAAAGGGTACGGTCTTTTTTTTCAATAGTTTTATTCATTTCAAACGGGCCGGATCCGGCCCGCGGGCCGTAGTTTGCCCACGGTTGCCCTAGGCTCACGAAGAAGACTTCGAACCTGCACTTCCTTGAACAAATTCGTGACCGTGACCAGTGCCTGAACTAATGTTAGGGTGGTGGGCCCTCCTGTTCTGTGGCTGGTGATTAGCTTAACCTCTGAATCTGCTTTCTCCCTGATCAGATGTGTGTGATGATGCTTCCTTTCAGGCTGTGTGGGCAGTAGGCACATGTGGGGTCAGAGGGGAATTCCCCTTCGCTGAATGGCTCTTTGTCAGGCCGGGGCCCCGCCCATTAAGGTTTCAGTCTGGTGGGATTTCAGGTGCTAAATTGGCTTAGTTACCCCTCCACCCCTAACTCTGACCCTTCCCAACACTATCGGTTTCCTAGGAAGCACAGTAGGAGAAGCCCCCAACACCTCTGGATGAGTAACTCTGATGAGGCACTGAATTCTTTTTTTTTTTTTAATTTAGTTTTGGTGGTTGTTGTTAATCCTCACCTGAGGGTATTTTCCATTGATTTTTAGATGGAGAGACGGGGAGAGACAGAGAGAGAGAAACATTGATGCGAGAGAGACACATCAATTGGTTGCCTCCGGCCTGCAACCAAGGTACATGCCCTTGACCGGAATCAAACCTAGGACCCTTCGGTCAGAGGGCCTACACTCTATCCACTGAGCCAAACCAGCTTAGGACGGCATTGCATTATTCTTGTTGGCCAACGCACCTTTATAAACTCCAGCCATTCACGGGCAGGGTTGGGGGTTCAGAAGCTACGCCCCTCTCTGTGGCTGTGTCTGAGGCTGGGGCTAGAGGGAGCAGACTCCGCCCAGCAGGTCCATGCCCGACAGGACCGGCTTAGTGAGCAGAACCCAGCTAAGCCCCCATCATAACTGCTGGTGTAAACTCTGCCCTCGAGGTGCTCAGACTCCAGCCCCAGTCTGGGCAATCCATGTCATGTGAGTTAGAAGCCTCACTGCAGGCAGCCCGCTGCCTGCTCTCCCCGCCCTACCAAGGCAGCGGCTTCCAACTAGAACCTGCGGGCTCCCCTTGCTCTGCCTTCTCACCTGCATGAGGCTGGCTCCCTGGGCTGCCGTGGAGCAGTGCAAACCCTACACAGTCACTTCAGTTGGAGCATCTTAAAGTTCACACCCGAGGAGACCAGGGTGTTAATGGCTGATTTCCTGACAATGAACAGAGAATGGTGAGGCCTCTTCTCCTCGGCTGGCAGCTGTGGGATGTGTGTCCATCTGTCTGGCCCCTCCCAGCCCTGACGCTGCCTCTGGATGAAGAATCACCAAGGGCCAGCTGCCAACAGCATGGCATCCCTCCTGTTCATTCAAGGAGTGTGCAGCACGCCATCAGCCCGCTCCTGGACCCTCGCCCCTGGGTGTCCCCTTTAAGTTGCACAGCGATGGTTTTCCTTCCCTCTAAATGCCATGCAGGGGGAGCAATCTGTGTGGCAGGGCAAGAGGGCCCTCTTGGCTTCCCTGGTGGGGAGTGAGGGTTGGCACGGCAGCTGTGCCAGGAAAGGGAGACTGCAGAGAGGCTGTGCAGGTGCAGAGGCCGTGTAGGTGTGGAGGGCATGCAGGTCCAAGGCCTGTGCGGTAAGAGGGACTGTGCCTGCATTTTGCACTGTGACGTCCATCAAACTGTACCTCATTTTGAGCACAGAATTATTTCTTATTAGAAAAGAAACATCTGCCCATTAAAGAAAGTTTGGAAAACATAGAAAAGTGTAGAAAATTACTCACAATCCCAACAAACTCCTTGAGAGCAATGGAATTATCTTCTGCCCCTGTGTGTATCCCCTTCCCTTTTTTTAAACAAAGATGTAGTTAATACCTTACATACTAATTACAGATCTTCAACGTTTAATGTAGTATCATGAGAATGTTCCATGGCACTAAAATATACTTCCGGAGAGAATGGCATCCCGCCTTTGGAAGTGACATGATGTATTCGGCCACTCCATTCCCCTGTTGGTCACATTTAGCTTGATTCCAGTTTTATGCTATTATAAGTAATACTGTGATGGTAATTGTCGTACATGAATCTCTGCTGTGTCTGTAATTATTCCCCTTGGGTAATGACTATAGGTGGAATTACTGAGTCACAAGGTGTGCATGTTTTAAGACTCTTATTATATACTAGTGACCCGGTGCATGAGATTTGTGCACTCGGGGGTCCCTCAGCCTGGCCTGCACCCTCTCACAGTCCAGGAGTCCTTAGGGGATGTATGACTGACGGCCTAGACCCGCTGCCTTTAGCGCTGCTGTGGAGGTGGGAGAGGCTCCCACCACTGCTGCTGTGCTCCAGCCATGAGCCCGGCTTCTGGCTGAGTGGTGCTCCCCCTGTGGGAGCGCACTGACCACCAGGGGGCAGCTCCTGCATTAAGTGTCTTCCCCCCAGTCATTCAGCTCTTCCATCAATTTGCATATTAGCCTTTTATTATATAGGATCATGACACTGCACTGAAGAGATACTGCCCATTCTGTTTCTTCTTTCCTGAATCGCCTGTTCATGTCCACGGTCTTTTTTTCCTTAAGGAACTTCATCTCTTCTTTTTTTGTAAGAGCTTTTTAAATATATGTTGAAAATATTGTTTTGAACATGTTTAATTAGGGTAAGATATACATAAGGCTTACCATCCTAATTATTTTTAAATGGGCAGGTCAGTAGTGTTAAGTATTGTTATAACCATCACCTCCATCCATTTCATCCAAACTGAACCACTACAGCCATTGAACCACCAGTCTACTTTCTGTGCCTATGAATTTGACCACTAAATACCTCATATAAGCGAAGCGATGCAGTGTTTGTCCTTTTGCAACTGACTTATGTCACTTAGCATGATGTCCTTAAGGTTCATCCATGTTGGAGCATGTGTCAAAATGTCCTTCTTTTTTAAGACAGAATAATATGTGTGATGTTTGTGTGTATGGTGTGTGTGTGTGTGTGTGTACTCATTGTTTTATCCACTTGTCCCCTGATGGAAACTCAGGTTGCTTCTACCTTTTGGCTTCTGTGAATAATGCCGCTATGGACATGGGTTTACATTTATGGTGATATTTAACACAAAAAATTCTAACAATTTTTATAAAATCTGACCCATAATCCTTCCTCTTGTTATGCTTGCTCTTTGCTCTCAGATTTAGACATGTCCCAGCTCGGACATGTAAATATTTACACGTTTCCTATTTCTTTTACAGTCTTGTTTTTTCATATTACATTCTAGATTGTAACTAGAAGATACTTTGATTAATTGTATGTGTTGATATGCTTATTTGTAGGAAACACAAACCCTCAAGTAAACACAAAACAACTCAAGTGAGAAGAAGCCTGTTTAACAATGCGGGGATCATGGCTGGGGAAGCAGCAGAGCCTCCCAGAAGCTGGGGGTCTCCCTGGTGCCTCTCACTCTGTAGCAGTTCTCCTCTGCCTGGGCCTGGTTTCCTGCTCACACGTGGTGTGGGAGTGCACAGCATTACGGACAGAGCTTGTGGCTTTGAGGCGTCTTCACAGGGACTCCAGCTCCAACTCTGACTTTTCATGTCTAAATGCTTTGACTGGACCATTTGAAACGTTTAGCTTATATTCTTGAGAGCAAAAACTGACTGTTTCTTATTTCTGGCCCAATCAACTATGGCCAGGAAATCAGAGAGGGTCATGTGATACAGAAAGCAAGGCTTTCCAGACCCATCCCCTTATCAGGAAGTTAGTGTAGGGCTTCCAGCAGGGGATGTGGGCCAGACAAGCATCTAATATGTCTGCATGAGGAGAAACTGTCCACGTCACTTATATTTTTCCCAACTGGTCAACCAATACCCCCTTTCTCTTTTTTCTCCCCTGATTTGGATACCATCTTTATCATAACATCATTCCTTAAGTCTACTAGGATCTTTCTCCTGGTTTTCCATTTTGTTCCATTTATCTAATCTTAGGTTGAGCCCATGCTGTTTTAACGATTGTAGCTTTATCTAGTGTAATATCTGGTATAAGTTCTCTTTCATCACATTTTTTTTCAAAATGTCTTGGCTCTTCTCTTACACTAATTTTCCCAGATAGACTTTAGACTCAACTTGCCAGCTTTTCAGTCACATATGCATGGTTCTCATTGGAATTGTTTGAAAACCACAGTTTAGTTTGAGGAGAATGTAGAGTTTCACAGTATCTAATGTATGCACTTTCCCACTCAGTTTTAAATAAAAATTAATTGAATGGAATTTAGAGGCTTTTCAATAGATGTTCAAAGTTAATCTCACCCAGCACTCTGCTGAGAGCGTGCGGAAGTGCATATTGTGTTTTGTCCTTATCCTGGACCTTCACTTCAAGGGAGTTAACAAACTGCGATGATTCTGTGGATAATTTAGGGGGGCATCTACTTGGAAGCAAACAGTTGGGAGGTTTTGCTCACCCCCTGATGAGTCCTTGTGACAGTTTAATAACCACTCAGCACTTTCCTAGCCCAGATAAAGCAGGAATTTCCATGACTCAGACATTCGAATGTGAAAATGTGAACCCAAACTAGTGTTTATTCATTAATTAATTCAACAAGCAATTAATGAGCACCCATCATGTGCCAGGCACTGTGCTGGCTGCAGGGTGGTGATGACAGGGGAACTTGGTCCTTGCTGTGCAGTAAGTGGTATTAGACATTCTCACCAGCAGTAATGATGTAGGTGAAATCGGAGCAAATGACCTGCATGTGCTCAGAGATGGGACCAGGTCACAGCCAACTGGATCCAGAGGGCCTTTCCCATCTCCAGTTCACATGGAGAACAGACATACAAGCCATAATCAATTGATCACCTGGCTGGAGTGGGGCTGCGGGGAGGGTTGCCACATGGTCGCTTGAACCCAGAATATTGAGCACAGTATTTTTTTCTACTTCTCATCATTAAGCTGGAATCCTTGCTCCCCATGTCCAGTCTTTGGAACTGGACCTCTACTGCCCTTCTCTCTGATGCTCTCACCAACTTTGCTTTCTTGCAGTCAACTGTCTTTATTTCTCCTGCAGCCTGAGATGCTGAAAGACCACAGGCTTTGAAGTCAAACATTTTGCTCAAATCCTATTGACTTACATTACTATTGTCAGGTTTGGGACGCGTTATTTAACATGAGGAAGATTTTCTTGTTTTTGTGTGCCATATGGAGATAACGAGTACATCCTTTCTGAGGTTCTTTCAGGGATTCCATTAAATGA
>NW_006289395.1:3656246-3659291 GCF_000327345.1 Myotis davidii
CTGCTTCCTGGCGGGTTCAGCGCCACTTTCTTCTGGAGCCTCGTTCCTCGTTGCTCACCCTGCGTGAGCCCGCTCAGCTGCACGCAGATGGCAGGAGCTTGGAGCCCTGCTCTGACCCACTCCGGGCTTCTCCATCCCTTCCTCCCACCAGGGGCGTTCTGTCCTTTGAGGGGAGCCTGCTGGGAAGGCCATTATCACGGGGTCCACTCCCAGGCACACCCAAATCTCTGTGAGTCATCTGGCTTGTAGAAAAATGGCAAAGATGTTCATTCTGAGCAGTGTTGCCTAAAGGAAAGAACCCTGACTAGACTTGGAGGTAACAGACAGTTTGCATTAGGCCAAACCTGCCCTTTAGGAGCAATGCCAGTTTACAACTCACTTCATCTTTCCAGCTGTTTCATTTTTCTGACGGGGGTGTGGGGGAGAGGGGGCTGCTCTAAGTTCCTTTGAAGCTCTGATGGTCTGGGGATTGTAAACTTAATTAAATATAGACATTTAGGGGACTAGAAAACTAAGAATGGTTGCCTTCCTCTTGGTGTTGTTATAATTGGGGAACGAATAATGGTCAATTTGTTAGAGGCACCTTTCTCCGGCACCAGAGAGGTGTTCCCGGGCAAACCCCTGCGTCCGTGGGAGAAGGCTGTCCACATCCTCAATCCTTGTCTTCTCATATAAATGAATTTAGACATGAGACCTTGACTGCGTTGTGAAAAGCCAATTTATTAAAGCAATTAAAGCATGCCCCTTTATTGAAAAAGCAAAGCAAGTAACCTATACATCTGGGTAATGAAGTGCAGACAGGCTCTCAGCTAATCTGAAGATTGAGTTGGGTGGGAGTCTGAGGTGTTATATACCCTCCTGACTATAGGTTTCAAAATTCCTTTGCTGAATATTTTGGTACAGATTCTCAAGGTCCCTTTTTACTGCTTAGGGAGTAAAACTGCCCTTTTTCCCTTTCCCTTTCCCCCACCCTTCTTGCATTCTCTCTTTAGGGAAGTTTTGTTTTTTTGTGTTGTTTTTTTTGTTTTGTTTTTTTTTACCATTTGCTCTCAAGTTTCCTTGGCTGGAGAAGATAATGACTTATTAGTTACAAGCTGGCTGAAAATTGCCCACACTTCCCCTGCCCTTCCTGCATTCTCTCTTTAGGGAAGTTTTGTTTTTTTGTGTTGTTTTTTTTGTTTTGTTTTTTTTTACCATTTGCTCTCAAGTTTCCTTGGCTGGAGAAGATAATGACTTATTAGTTACAAGCTGGCTGAAAATTGCCCACACTGTTTGGCCTTGTGTTAACTTTCCTGTCTCAGTTTCCCTATTCCTCCTGTGCTGGAATCCTGTAACATATTTAGGGCAAGGGTTAAAAGCATAGATTTTAAAACTTGAGGTAAAATATAAATCCTAAAATATGGCTATTCTGCTTCTGTAATTATCAAGTAGTTTTGCGTTCTTTTTGAGTCTCTTTCAAAAGAACTTGGTCTTGGTCTTCATATAAATGGAGTCATCCGGTATGTACTGTGTTCTGCCTGGCTTTTCACTTAACATAATACCTGTGAGAGTCATCCATGTTGTTACATATATATTTAACCTCTGGGGGTAACCACGATTCTGCTTCTGTAATTATCAAATAGTTTTGCCTGTTCTTTTTGAGTCTCTTTCAAAAGAACTTGGTATTGGTTTTCATATAAATGGAGTCATCTGGTGTGTACTGTGTTCTGTCTGGCTTTTCACTTAACATCATACCTGTGAGAGTCATCCATGTTGTTACATATGCCAGTAGTTCACACTGTGTGCAGTATTCCGTTCATGAGTATACCACAGTTTATTTATTCAGTCTCCATTTTATGGGCCTTCTGGGTCATTTCCATTTTTTTCAACAACATTTGATATTGACAGTCTTCTTCATTTTAGCCATTCTGGTGGATGTCTAGTGGTATCTCATTGTGGTTAGAAACATTAAAAAATTAAAAATTTTAAGCCATAATAAACTTGTTTTTGAGCCCTAGGCCATCCACCAATGAGATATGTGAATAGGAACAAAATACCTAAAGACTGAGATTTAGTTTCCTCAAGTAAAAGATAAGAGTTACTCTTGCCCACCTCCAGAGGTTTTAGGAAGATTAAATTAGATAATGGTTACAAAGCAGAGGGGCTGGCTCATAAACACCCTCAATATTAAATAATAACTATAATAGCTCCTGTTGTTATTATTATTATTGTTATTATTATTATTACTACTAGTGACCCAGTACACAGATTGTGCACATTGAAAAGAAATTAATTAGGAGGTGGCTGGCAGGGTGGGACTGGGTGAGATGGGCCGTACATGCCCTGGAGCCATCCTCCCACGGTCCCTCCCAGTGGCCGCAACTGGGGTGGTACCGTGGCTCAAAGGGCGTCTGCAGAGTGAGTGGGGTCCCTCAGCCTGGCCTGTGAGGATCACGCTGAAACCGGCTCTCCGACATCCCTGCAGGGGTCCTGGAGTGCAAGTGGGCACTCTGCAAAGTTGCTGTTGTACAGGGTGTGGAACTCAAACGCAAGTGTGCAGTAAACAGGGTTTGGGGCTGACAGTTCCCCAGCAACAATATAACCGTGGCTGAAGGTGGAATCATGGGGTCCCGCAAGGAATCAGGCTCCCTCCTCTCTGGTTTCAGGGTGCGTCACCTGAGAACTGCCGCTGCCAAGTCACTGCAACTCAGCAGCTCCTGCATTGAGCATCTGCCCCCTGGTGGTCAGTGTACGTCATAGTAACTGGTTGGATGGTAGGAAGGACACTTAGCATATTAGCCTTTTATATAAATAGACTACTATAGGAAGCAAGGTAGCAGAATTGACAGCTGTTACTGGGTAACACATTAAAAAAAACAAGGATTACTACATTAAAGAAGCACATTCCGCCTTAGCTGGTTTGGCTCAGTAGATAGAGTGTCGGCCTGCGGACTCAAGGGGCCCAGGTTCGATTCCGGTCAAGGGCAGGTACCTTGGTTGCGGGCACATCCCCAGTAGGGGGCGTGCAAGAGGCAGCTGATCGATGTTTCTCTCCCATCGATGTTT
>NW_006289395.1:3659393-3663629 GCF_000327345.1 Myotis davidii
TGATGAGGGAGGGAAACTGAAGGGCCTTGGCATGGCGTGTCTTGCAGATCATTGTACATTTTTAAATGAGTGTGTTATGTAGCCTTGAAAGGTTTTTAGAAGAGGCGTGGCGTGACCCGATGTCTATGTTTAGATTACTTTTAGTTGTGCTGTGTATGGAACAGATGGAAATGGGTGAAGAGGCAGGTAGGAAGGCTGGTCCTGTTGCAGGTGAGAGGTGGTGCTGGCTCAGCTGAGGAGGTGGCAGGAGAGATGGGGAACAGCGGCTGCATGTGAGGCAGGTTTTGTGCATAGTCCTTAGGAATCAGGTCTCCCATTGGGTAAGTGATGATGAGGATGCCTAGAGGAGAGGCAGTTTGGGGGGCCATTTATATAATGTTCTTTTCTGACCGATATTATAGGTTGCATTGTATCCCCTAAAAAGATATGCTGAAGTCCTAATTCCTGTACCTGTGAGTGTGACCTTATTTGAAAATAGGATTCTTTCAGATGCAATCAAGTTACGATGAGGTCATCCTGAATTAGGATGGCCTTTATCCATTATGACCATGGCTGATGCTGACAAGAATACATCAGTGGAGAGATGAACACGCAAGTCAGACAGGAAAGAACTGAGAACAAAGTGTGAGGTGAAGGTGACTTCCTGCTGTCAGCTCTTCAGGCTGGGACAGGAACCAGGGCATTGTGCCCCCTTTGCTAGCAGGGGACACAGGGAGAGGATGGATGTAAATTCCCTGTGAGCAAGAATGTTCCCTTCTTCCTGCTTCAGTTTCTTGTGAAGTAGGAGGCAGGGTCATCAGCTGAAGAGCAGGAGGTGTTGGAGGTTCCAGGAACCCAAGAAACCATACAGACACTTGGAAAGTGGAAGAGCACACATTCCAGAGAAGGACAGCAGAACCACCACAGGGCTGAGGGGTGTCTCAGAATGTCAGTCATTAATTCAGAGACCCTGGGCAGTGACAGTGATAACAGCAAACATGCCGTGTGTCACATAGTCCAGGCACCGTTCTAAACTCTCTACACATACCCTTTCAGTCATGCTGTGAGGTGGGTGATACTGTATTCCCTATTTTATTGATGAATGAAGTGGGAGGTTAAGTCATTGTCCTACACCACATAGCTAATGAGAATCGGAGCTGAGATTGAGCCACCTGGTCAGTGTGGCTCCGGAGTGCAGACCCTCCCCACACGGGATTCTGTGGGTGGTTTTGCCCAGCCAGGCTCACTTGCTCCGGCCTTGAATGGCAGGAACGACCATTTATTGTTTGGTGTATCTCCTCAATATCGTTAACAGTTTCTAGGTATTAATTTGATGATCACAAAACCCTCATTAAGTACTCTGGTTATTAGTCTCATTTTCAAATGAAGACATTAGGGTTCGAAGAGGTCAAATAACTTACCTAAAGTCCCACAGCGACTAGATGGCAGCTCGTGGCTCTGGCTCTCATCACGTCACAGGTGGGTTTGCTGGGCGAGTACAGCGGAGGGAGATGCTGGCCAGGGCAGTTGTAAGGATGGACCATGGAATCTCACCTGGATGAGGAGGGGGAGGGAGGCTCTGGATGGAGACGGATGGTTTATCAGAGTCTGGGCAGGTAACACGCACTTGGAGAAGAGTTTAACAAAACCATTATGAAAAGATGTAAATGGGAGGGGAAAGGTGACCATGGCATGCCTTTTCATTCCAGGGCTGCGGGGCAGAGAGGGGAGCAGGGACAAAGAGGAGGGCTGTGTAGGGAGGTGCCCCTGCAGCCCCTTGTGGAGGGGCCAGGGTACAGCGGCACTCTCCCTGCCCTCCCCTCTCCTGCTGTCGCCTCTCCCTGGCCAACTCCCTCTGCTGCCATTCACAGAGGTCAGATGTAGGGCCTGCCACCTCCACATTTGTCATCCAGCCTTGGGAACCAATAGGAGGAGCAGGGCCCGCAGGGAAGGGCTTGGCCAAGCGGTCTGAGTAGGGCTGTGCTCTGCCTCTCACCCCCTGAATGGAGAGGACCGAGTGTCTGAGAGCAGAGGGAAGCCAGGGGCCTGGAGCTGCTGCTGACAGGGATGCGCCCCCACAGGAGCAGAGAAGCACAATGGCCTCCCCAGTGAGATTACCAGGAGCCTGGGGCCTGGGTGCGCACTAATACGTTCACCACACCCAACAGAGAAATAGGGGAGCACGGAGACGTGTTCCACATCTTGCCTCTCAGCATCAATGCCCTGCTCCTGCCCCTGGAAGTGGCAGATCTGAGGGTGGAGGAAGTTGCAAGAGCTCACCCCCAAGAGCCGACAGTGTTGAGGGAAGCTCTTGTGGATAATTTCCCACGCATGCTCCCCTGCACAGTGCAGTTGCCCCGCCCATCCCCCACACCCACCTGGCAGGAAAAGGACAGGAGGCTGACCAGAGCATATCTGCTCCCAGTGAGGCCACACCCCTTCTCCCACCCTGCCCATGTCAATCATGGCTCCCTGTGACCTTTCCTGGGACCCAGAGTGGGCAGTCTTGCTTTGCTCCCAGAAGGACACATGTGAACAGTCACATGGACATTAACGCAGTAAATTCTAAGGCTACACGAGACCCTATGCCTAGTTTCCCTCACCTTGTTTTGTATTCTCATCTCAGATTTGCCAAGCTGCCTCACTCACCATGACAACAAACACTTAACCCAAATCAATGTAAAGAGGTTTGAATTTTTAATGAACCGTCGTCACTCACTGATAACTTTTCAGAGATATGTAATATATATAATAGTCCAATTAAATTGCCCTCCCTTTGGGAGATAAAGTCTGAAAAAAAATAGTAGCCCCTAAAAATTGTCCCTCTCGAATTTCCTATTTTGTGCTGCCTCGGACAGAAAGGGCTCCTAGGTGTTTTGGAAGAGTGGGGGTCCCTTGAGTAGCTGCTGGAAGCATGGCTTTGCAAGAAACATGGTCGAATGAAAGGAACCCCCAGTATATATCGTGGGATGTAGGCCCTGACCTAAGTCACAGGTTGGCCACTGTGTGACTTGGTATCGCTAACTTCTCTGAGGCTGACTCACCTGCAAAATGGAGATCATAGTAATACATATATATTAATATTGTCCTCTAGGTCATCAGGCATTCATTGCCAGTGTCTCTGGGTAAAGGCACGTGACAAAATTATGTAAGACGCTGGAGTGTTTCAGCACCACTCCGTTCCCCACTAATCCAGATGCACTCACAGGGAGCGCTGGGGTTGCAGAGTGTGAGACCAGGAAGCAAGCAGGAAAGCAGTGCCAGGTGCCCACGGGCTGCCCACTCTAGGTCTGCATGGAGATCAGAGGGGGATTTGACCAATTCTCAGGTTTCTTAACTCACCCCTGAGGTCTGGCAAATCTCCTGGGATGTTTGGGGCCAGGAAAGAGTCTTCCCTCCCTGCAGAGAGCACCTGGGCCTCGGCCTCCCCTCCCCAGGCCTCCGGACTCCTCTTGGCCAGGGTCCTGCTGTCAAGAATGAGACAGATCTGAGACAGTGATCATAGGCAGAGACGGGAATTTGGTTAGACTCTGGGCATGTTCCCAAGGGGACTACATCTGATGAGAAAATAAATGGCGCACTGGGTCCCCCAGAAATGGAAATGAACCTTTGCACGGTTTGCTCCAGTGCGAGGGAGGCTGGGCTGCCTGGGGCGCCGGGGGGAGCTCGGGCTGACCTGGGAGGTTTAGTCACAGCAGCAGCCATGACCTTGGAATCTGTTTCCCCTCCTCAGGCCCAGTTTCCTCATCTGTAAGTATTCTGCTGGAAAAGGTGGCCTTGGACACTCCTTCCTGTGCCATTCTCCCATTCCCTCTCAGTGGTGGGGCCGGGGAGGGTTTAGTCCTCATAAAATCTCTGCTGATTAATGTCACCACCAAGCAATCCTTTCTCATCCCCTTGGTAAATAATTAGGATGCACTAGAGCTGTGGTGTTCGTACTTTAATTTTTGAGCCATGTAATGTGTTCTTTAAAAAAAATCTTACCCCAAAGCCTGTATAATATACAAGAGACCACAGCAGAACTTCCTGTTGCAGGGGATGAGGTTGACCTTGAGTCTGTCCTTGGCCACAGCTGGAGACCTCTGTACAGTGCATATTTATGTTTTTGTTTGTTTGTTTGGTTTGGTTTTGAACACAAAGTACCAGTTTTCTTAAATCCAAACCAAGAAAATGGATGGTTCAGGGGGTCATTAATTTGGATTGAAAGGGGCTGGTTTGTGAATGACTTTCTGGGGGATTGCCCCGCCCCCCCCCCCC
>NW_006289395.1:3663751-3664343 GCF_000327345.1 Myotis davidii
GAGCTGCAGTGAGGGCCCTGGCCGGGTTGGCTCAGGGGACAGAGCGTCAGCCTGCGGACTCAAGGGTCCCAGCTTTGAGATGCCGTTCGGGCAGGTACCTGGGTTGCAGGCACATCCCCAGTGGGAGATGTGCAGGAGGCAGCTGATCGATGTTTCTCTCTCATCGATGTTTCTAACTCTCTATCTCTCTTCCTTCCTCTCTGTAAAAAATCAATAAAATATATTTAAAAAAAGAAAAAAAAAGAAAGGGGCTGGTTTGTGAATGACTTTCTGGGGGATTTGCCCCCCGTGCAATGGTTCTCAAACTGTATTCCAGGTTCTGCCCCCCACCGGCCTGGCGTGAGCCTCATTCTTCTCTATCTGACGGGAGCTTCTGTTTTCCTAGAGCAGTGATAGGATGAAAGCACCATTTAAAAACATGCTTTTACTGATTTTAGAGAGAGAGGAAGGGAAAGGGAGAGAGAAACATTGATCAGCTGCCTCCCACATGCCCCCTACTGGGGATGGAGTCTGCAACTCGGGCATATACCCTGATGGGGAATCGAACCAGTGACCTCTCAGTGCACAGGATCAGGCCCAACCAACCAGGTGT
>NW_006289395.1:3664894-3668452 GCF_000327345.1 Myotis davidii
TCCCTCCCTGGCCCTCATACTTCTTTTTATAAAATGGCATTTATTAGAGTTTTTGCATATAAAGAAGGACAGAGAGGAAATCAAAGAATGGCCCACTCCCTAATTCCAGATGAACTCTGTAAATAGTACAAAAATTAAAATAACGCATTGCACGTTTAGAAAAGTCACACAGTAAAGAAAGTAATAAACCTCAGAAGTAAATATCTCTCTCCCTTCATTCCAGACCCTTTCCCCAAAGGAAAGGAAGTTTCAGTATTTTGTATGCATGATTTGTTTCCAGAAAAAAAATGGTTTGTATGAATCATCCTACCTGCAATGAGTTTCTGTATATTTTTTGTGCATACTATTTTCACTCTTATTTATATGAAAGGGAGCATACTGAAACATTGCTTTATACCAGGGGTCCTCAGACTATGGCCTGCGGGCCACATGCAAATACAACTATTGTATTTGCTCCCGTTTTGTTTTTTTATTTCAAAATACGATATGTGCAGTATGCATAGGAATTTGTTCATAGTTTGTTTGTTTTTTTTAAACTATAGTCCGGCCCTCCAACCGTCTGAGGGATAGTGAACTGGCCCCCTGTTTAAAAAGTTTGAGGACCCCTGCTTTATACCTTGCTTTTTTTAAGACTTTTAATATCTTGAAGATTTTTCCACATCAGCACATACAGCTCTGCCTCATTCTTTTTAACAGCTGCATAATATTCCATGACATGACATTACTTAATCCCCCCCACCCCCCACCCCCATTGACAGAAACTATTGCAACCAACACTGCACTGTGTAGCCTGGCTCAAATATTATGGAAAAACTTGAGGGCATATGTGCAGGGTAAACTCCTAGGGTAAGATGCTAAGCAAAAGGCCCACCCTTCAAGTAGGCACAGCTACTTTACACTCCCATCAGCAGCAGTGGGAGCCCGTTCCCCTGGCCTTGGAGCACCACAGGGTAAGGTTAGCCAGTTCGTTTTTTAAAATGGTACTTCATATTTTGATTGGCATTTTCTTAATTATGAATTAAGATTAATCATATTTTTATATCTCCATTGATCTTTAAATTTATTTTTGTTGTGTGTTTTTTTGAGGTGATAATTACCTATTCATATTCCTTGTGCATTTTTCTAATGTTTCATTATTATTTTTATTACTGATATGATTGAGCTTTTTGTAAACAAAGGAAAACCCCTCTTTCACATGTATTAAAATGTTTCTGGGGGTTGACATGTGTTTTGATTTCTGTCTGTGGCATATTTTCCACAGTGAGGTGACTGCATAGCAGGCCCCGGACCATCTGAGCCCCCGTCAGCTTTCCCAAGATGACCGGTGTCTGCGCTGGGCGCATGCTTTGCATTTCAAGCAGGAGCAAAAGATGGAGAGTTGTTCCCCATCACAGAAGCTACTCTTGGCTTTATTTCATCACAGTGGTGTACTCTCTCTGCCCTATTTGCCTACCAGATTTTCCAGGGCGGCTTCTTATCACTTAACTTTATTGCCATCAATAAAGACAGTTTGTTTGATGTTAAAAATCTCTAGTACCAGTCTTTCCTTAGTGAATTCTGGGGTTTGTGTATTGCTTGAAGATTATAAATAAGTGCATTTATGGTTTAGGAATTCTGTAGTTTTACTTTGTTTGGCGAATATCATCAGACAGCCTTTTCTTTTCCTCGGTGAGGCATGTGGGGTATTTTGGTCTCTGAGTTCTTAAAAGCTGGAGACTCTTTGTTTCCTTGATTGTTGGAGGATAATCTGGCAGTGGATAAGTTCCTTGGTAACAGTTAATTAACCAAAAACTAGCTAACTAGCTAATTAACTAATGACCTATCAATCGTCTATCTATCCAGCACCTATCTATGTATTTATCCTATCTATCTATCTATCTATCTATCTATCTATCTAGCTAGCTAGCTAGCTAGCTAGCTAGCTAGCTATCATCTATCTCCCTACTCTCTGTCATTAAACAAAATAAATAAAGAACTATTTAGCAGTCAGAACTTCTTCCCAACTATCTAGCATAAGAAATCAAACACAGAAGAACTTCCTATACCCTCCCTCAGTCACATTCCCTGCTCTACCTCCGGAAGTGGCCTGTCTGTTCTTGAAGTCAGGGTCTGTCATTCCCCTGAACTTCCTGTACCTGTATAACACCACATATGCCCATATCCTCAGACAACAGTGTTGTCCTGCATGGTCTGAAACTCTCCAGATGATGTCATCCTGATGATGTCATCGGGTTTTTCTTCAGCTTGCTTAGTGGACTCAACTCTAATTGTGAAATCATCCATGTTGATACTGAGAGCGCTGGTTCATTTCATTTGCACGGTTGTGTGGGATTCCATTGCATGACTAGAACACTGTTTGTCACTTCTCTCTTGGGAGGAACAGAGGGCTTTTTCCCAGTTTGTCTTTATTACAAACAGTATTGCATGTTAGCATGTTGCTCATATTTTATTATGCACTTATGTGAGGATTTATCTAGGGCATATACCTAAAGGTGGAATTGCTGGTTTTATGACCTATCCATCTTCACCTGTATTAGCCATTGCCAAAGTTCTTTCCAATTGACACTCCCCCCAGAGAGTGCGGGAGGCCTTGTTCCTGCTTAGCTGTGGGGGAGCCTCAGCATCTTCACTTTTGCAGTCTACTGGGTGTGAAATGCTGTCTCATTACGGTTTTAATTTGGCTTTCCCTGATTACTTGTGAGATTGAACACCACTGTGTATATTGTCCCTTCACATTTTCTCCTCTGTGACTTGTCTATGATCTCTTCTGCCTAGTTTTTCTAGTGTGTTGTCTTACTTTCTGATTAATTTGCCGTTATCTGTGTGTTCTAGATATTAATGTAAATATATATTTCTAGTGCTTGACTTATAGTTTTATTATTGCTTTTTATGTATTACATATTAAAATTTTTTAGATGATTCCTCTTTAGTCTGTACCTTTTTTAACCTCTTTATTGTGGAAAGTATTACCGATGTCCCCTTCTTACCCCATTGGCCCCTTCTAGCCCGCCCCTACCGCCTACCCCTGCCCCAGGCCTTCACCACCCTATTGTCTGTGTCCATGGGTTATGCATATATGCATACAAGTTCTTTGGTTGATCTGTTCCCACCCACCCATCCATCCCCACCTTCCTTCTGAGATTCCATAATCTGTCCTATGCTTCTGTCTCTGGATCTATTTTGTTCAACAGTTTATTTTGTTCATTAGATTCCACATGTAAGTGAGATCATGTGATATTTGTCTTTCTCTGACTAGTTTATTTCACTTAGCATAATCAAAATTGTGAATGCCTTTTAGTTTAGTGACAGGAGTTTCCAGGTAATCAAATTAGAAATGCAGAAACAGCCCATGTGGACACACCAACCTGGTCTAGCTGATTAGCACATTTGCGTGAGGTAATTTTCAGAATCAATAGTCTGCTACTAAACACACATACACACACCCCAAAATCATTCTCTGGGACTCATCACCATCTCACTGTAAATCTCAAGACATTACAATCTAAAGTCACATATGATGAAATTATCACCCCCCCATCAGCAGAGCAGATAAAGTGA
>NW_006289395.1:3668874-3688715 GCF_000327345.1 Myotis davidii
TTGAGCAAACTCATTTTATGCATGTATCTGTCCAATTTTCCCAACACCATTTATTGAAGAGACTGTCTTGACTCCATTGTATGCTCTTGCCTCCATAGTCAAATATTAATTGAGCATAATGGCTTGGGTAGATTTCTGAGTTCTCTGTTTTGTTTCACTGATCTGTATGCCTGTTCTTGTGCCAGTACTAGGCTTTTTTGCTTACAATAGTTTTGTAATATAACTTGATATTGTGATCCCTCCAACTTTGTTCTTCTTTCTCAAGATTGTGTTGTGGATATTACACAATACAATCTATTCAGGGTTCCATATGAATTTTTGAAGTACTTATTCTAGATCTGTGAAATATGCTGTTGGTATTTTAATAGGAGCGCATTGAATCTGTAGAGTGCTTTAGATAGTATGGACATTTTAATTATGTTAATTCTGCCAATCCATGAACATGGTATATCTTCCTCTAGCTCTTTTATTCAATGTCCTGTAGTTTTCCGAGTACAAGTCTTTTACCTCCTTGGTTAAGTTTATTCCTAAGTATCTTAATTTTTTTGTTGCAATGGTAACTGGAATTATTTGTTTAATTTCTCTCTCTGGGGATTCATTATTGGTGTATAAAAATGCCATCGATTTCTGGGTGTTAATTTGTATCCTGCTACATTGCTGAATTTCTTTATTAAATCTAGTAGTTTTTTGGTGGAGTCTTTAGGGTTTTCTATGTACAGTATCATGTCATCAGTGAATAATGAGAGTTTTACTTCCTCCTTGCATCCCTGTTTTGATGTTTTCTTCTTGTCTGATTGCTGTAGCCAGCACTTCCCATACTAGTTGAATAAGAGTGGTGAAAGTGGACATCCACGTCTAGTTCCTGTTCTTGGGGGAAATGGTTTTAGTTTTTGCACATTGAATGTGATATTGGCTGTAGGTTTGTCATATATGACCTTTATTATATTGAGATAGGATTCCTCTATTCCCACTGTGCTGGCAGTTTTTATCAAAACTGGGTGTTGGGCCCTAACTGGTTTGGCTCAGTGGATAGAGTGTCGGCCTGTGGACTCAAGGGTCCCAGGTTCGATTCCGGTCAAGGGCATGTACCTTGGTTGCATGAGCATCCCCAGTAGGGCATGTGCAGGAGGCAGCTGATCGATGTTTCTCTCTCATAGATGTTTCTAACTCTCTATCCCTCTCCCTTCCTTTCTATAAAAAAATCAATAAAATATATTTTTAAAAATGGGTGTTGGATTTTGTCGAATTCTTTGTCTGCATCTATTGATATGATCATGTGACTTTTGTCTTTCAATTTGTGTATGTGATGTATCACATTTATTGATTTGAAAATATGTGTCAGCTTTGCATCCCTGGAATAAATCCCACCTGGTCATGGTGTATGATCTTTTTGATGTCTTTCTGGATCAGACTTGCTAATATTTTGTTGAGGATTTTATAGTCTGTACCTTTTGATTCCTGTTTAAAAACCTCTCCCAGCTTTGATATCATTAACATATTCTCTAATATTCTTTTCTAACAGATTAAAGTTTGATTTTTTTTATATTTCAGCCTCTAGTTCTCTTTGAATTATTAATTTTTTTGCATTTTCTTGTATTTGTATGTGTCTGGTATTTTTTTCTGAAGAAAGTTTTTCTATTGTTTCTTTGTCTCATTATTTTTAATGAGTTTTAGAGGAATGGCATAAAAAATCTCTACTCAAAAATATTGGCAAACCCTTAGGTAGCACTTAGTAGTATTGTTCTAAATGCTTTATATATAGTAACTCATTTAATCTTCTCAACAACCTATGAAATGGTTATTATTGTTGTTTCCCTTTTGCATTTGAGGAGACAGATGCATAAAGAAGTTGGAATCTTGTCATTGTGTCCAGAATGTGTTCTGCAACCAGTACCCATACTACCTCTGCAGAAATAGTTTTCAAAACCCTGGGGAGGTTGTTTCACCTCCTATGGGCTTGGTGTTTTATGAAGATGGTTTTGTTCCCTTTATTTTTTAAAATGGGATTTCACTAGAATATACTTAGATACTGGTCCTTCTAATATATAGTCTGATGCTTGATCCTTTTATTAATCTAAAAGGTAAAGTCTTCCATCAGAAAAAAATAAATTTTAATAATTTCATCTGAATTACCCCTTCTGACCCTCTTCTGAGAATATTATGTGAAATAGTAGCTTCTAGCCAGGCCTGTGTGGCTTGCTGGTTCAGCACTGACCTATGAACCAGGAGGCCATAGTTCGGTTCCTGGTCAGGGCACATGTCTAAGTTGCAGGTTCAGTCCCCAGTGCAGACGTGCAGGAGTCAGCCAATCAATGATTCCCTCTCATCATTGATGTTTCTATCTCTCTCTCCTTCTCCTTCTCCCTTCCTCTCTGAAATAAAATATATATATATACTAGTGGCCCAGTGCAAGGATTCGTGCACATTGAAAGGAAATTAATTAGAAGATGGTCTGGGACTGGGCGAGACAGGCCAGACACATCCTCGAGCCAACCTCCTGCAGTCTCTTCCTGGCGTCTGTGGAGTGAGCAGGGTCCCATTGGCCAGTGGGGTCCTTCAGCCTGGCCTGTGGGGATCAGGCCAAAATCAGCTCTCTGACATCCCGCGAGGGGTCCCAGAGTGCGAGAAGGTACTCTGCAAAGTTTCTGTCGTACAAAGTGTGGAATGCAAATGCAAGTGTGCAGTAAACCAGATTCAGGGCCAACAGTGCCCAAGCAACAGCATAACCTAATGCCAAAGGTGGAATCACGCAGCCCCAGGAGGATTCGGGCTCCCTCCTCTCTGGTTTTGGGGAGTGTCACCCGAGAGCCGCCATTGCCAAGTCACTGCAGCTCGACAGCTCCTGCATTAAGCATCTGCCCCCTGGTGGTCGGTGCACGTCATACCATTCGGACTGTTGGACACTTAGCATATTAGCCTTTTATATATATAGATTTTTTTAAAAAAGAAATAGTAGCTACCAGAGATGTCCTGCCCCTTCTTTTCTCCCTTGTTTCTGTCACTCTGTCCTTCATCCACCTCTCTCATTTGGGTTTTCTTCACCAGTTTCCTTCAGTATCCCCTCTGTTGTCCATAATGCAGCTCAGGTGAACGTTCCTGATCAGTCTGCTTCTCTCTGTGGCTGTGGATGTAATTTCACAGATGCAACGTTCTCTTAAGTCTTATTGAGATCACCGTTCAGATATTACCTAATTTTTCCTCCTGTTTCTTGTAGCAAATCTCCTTTACACAGAAACGTTCCCTCTCCTCCCTCAGGGCTGCCTTGCGATCAGAACCGCCAGCATCTCCTAGAACAAGCCTCCGACTTCTCTTTAGCCCTCGCCTGTCTCCTGTGGGCAACTGTGCTGTGACTTCCCGTGGTGGGGATGGTGAGGGGCAGTGGCAGACTGGAGGCTGTGCCGCTTTGTACAGTTCCGTTCAGGCGGTGGCGGGCACACTGTGCCACCCGAGGCCACACTTGTTACTGGTCAGGACCGCGTCCTTGCCTCTGATGTGACATGGGCGTGCTCTCGCTCAGTGCAGGGGTGCTCACACTCCGACCAGGGGTGCCCACAGAGCTCTTGCTCATTTCTTCCTGGAGGCCTGCTGGTTATATGGCTGTTTCTCTGCAAATGCACTTTGGGCAGTGTCTGCATTCCTTTGGCCTCCTGCCTCAGCACTTCCAGAAGGAGAATGACATGGTAGTTTGTGTTGTGGCGAAAGGATTCTGTGATCCCCTTCATTTCATTCACATCATCACCTGATGAACTCAGTGTATCACCAGGGCAGACTAGGGGCTGGCTCACCTCTCTCTGACTGTCCACTGTGCAGGCTCCACTTTTACCAGCCATTCTTCTCCTCACACTGCCCTTGCTCAGCTCTTTGGAGGACACAGGAGACATAAATCTTCTAGACTTTGACCTCCTGTATCCAGCGGAGGAGTGACCTGCTGCTAGTTCTCTCTAACATAATATTCATAAAGTGTGGTTCCCGGTCCTGGGTTATCAGCAGCATCACCTGAGAACTTGCTAGAAATGCACATGATCAGGCCTCATCTCTGACCTACTAAGGGAGGACTTCCGGTACTGGGACCCGGCAATCTGTGTGCATCCACGTAAGTCTGATGTGTTCATGTCTGAGGAGCCTGGCTTGAGCAAAAGCAGAAACTGCCACTGTGCCCTCCTCAGAAGTGTCCCCAGAGACGGCTTTGAAAAGGCTGAAGGCTCCCTGGAGAGTGGGGTGCTCACTGGCAGGCCCCTGGACATAGTTTCCATGGTTACTTTTCATTCATCTCAGTGATTTCAAAACTGATTTGACCATAAATTCTTTATTCCTGTCCAATGCTCTTGGTCCTGGCCCCTCAGCATCTCCTTCCTTTTATCAGTTCAAAACCTCATTCCTTGAAGCTCAATGCTTCTGAGCTCCAACTTCGCTGCACTTGTTCGTCTGCAGGCGGACTTCTGGCTCAGTGTGCCCACTGGGTCCCGGCTGACGTCTCAGAGAGGAGTCACCACGGTGCGCAGCAGGTCCCAGGGTGAGGTTCCAAGCGTATGAGTTGTGGAAAGACTGTGGACTTTGGCCCCAGTTTTTCCATCAATAAAATGGGGAAATAAATAATAATAGACAAGTTACCATGCAGTAGTGATACAAGTGTTAAACAAATAGCATATGTGAAGAATCTTTATAAATTGGATCATGCTACAACATGTTCATAATTATTGTGCAAAAAAATTAAGCTGTATGTCCAGCTGTCCCTCTGCCTGGCACATAGTAGGTGATCAGGAACTGTCAGTTTCCTTTCTTGACAGCACAGCCCAAAGCACTAGGGCAGAAGTCCCAAGGCCTTTTGTTCCAGCTGACAGATAAAGATGATTGTAAGTAGCACAGGCACCATTTTATGTTCCAGCTTCCTCCATATTGATTTGTTTATCAAAATTTTTATTTATAAGGAGCACAAAAATAAACCAGCGTAGATTCGGCAGGGTGTACCACAGGTTCTGAATTAATGAGATCCAAATTTATGAGGGTTCTGATTTATTACTTCCTTTCCTTACTCTGCTGTTGTCAGGAGATGGGATGGAGAGAAAGTGATTGCATTACAGGACAAGGGTCCCTCTGTCCCTGGGACTTGTAGCACACCCCTCCCCACAGCCCTTCCCTTCCACCTTCATTCCCTGATGAGGATGAGTTTCTCTAAGTACTACAGTCTGGTTTCTGGGGCTGTGATATGGCTTGGGATCTGGGCAGAAGCCTCTTAATTCAGCTCCAATAATTCTTCTCTTCTATAAAATTCTGGGCTGCAACCCCAGTATTTTATAGCAAGAGAGTTCCTCGTGGAAAGCTGTGTGCCCTGAGGAATGAGACACTTATTCAGAGTGGAGGGGCTGAGGGAAACAGCGGTACCGTTTCCTTATGCTCCTGATGCGCAGGAACAGTGGTTGCCAGAGTTGGTCCCTGGGCCCAGCAGCCAGCATCCCCAGGCAACTTGGTAGCAATGCAGAATCTCACGCCCCATCCCAGATGCACTAACCAGAAACTCCGGCAGGGCACTGGTAGTCTGTTTGAACATGGCCTCCTGGTTTTTCTGATCCACACTCAGGTTTGAGAACAGCTGATGTGGGAGAAAGAAGGGCAAGGGAGCATTAGGGAGCTGGGATCTTACATAGTGGGTGGTTCTGGCACCCACAAGGGTCCCAGCTGATGGTCCTTGAGCCCTTGGGAGTAAACTCACTTAGGCTGTGTCTCCATGGCTCCAGGACAGCGTTCTCCTTCCCCCTGGCACATGACAGCCACCTAAAGAGCTGCCCAGAAATGCGCTGCCCCAAGCCCAGGCCCCGCCAAATGAATCAGAACCCCAGAGGAGTGTCTAGATAGCCGTGTTTGTAAAAACTTCCATATGATTCCGACCTGCACCCAAGTTTGAGATCTGCTAATGCACAAGGTGCTCTGCTAAGAAAAAGTATGGTCTTGGTTGCCTTTACACTAGTCACACATGTTTCTATTAGAAATTTATTTTACCTATTTAAATGATAAAAGTTACATACTCGTTATAGAAAAAACAACTTGGGAAATATAGAAACATTGAAAGGAGAGAAGTTGTGTTCCAACTACCTGAAGACAGTTATCAGTACCAGATGTATTATCTTTCAGCCTTTTTCTTTTTAATGCACTGGTGGGAATTTTCTATAGCTTTGTGATTATCCTATATAATAAAAGCCTAATATGCAAATTGTCCCCTCGACTGAAAGTTTGACCGGGAGTTAAACCAAGGGATGGGGCCGGCTGGCCAACTGTGGGAAGGGAGGCCCCAGCCAGCGGCGGCAGGCAGCCAGGGGAAGGGAGGCCCAGGCCGGGAGCCAGCAGCCAGCAGCTGCTAGGGACATTACCCATGCACAGATTTCGTGCACTGGGCCTCTAGTATTTAATATAGGGTGTCCTGTCTTTCTTCACAGTGTCTGCATTTCAAGCGTATTGCAAATGTCAGAGCAGAACATTAACTCTCCTGCTCTTTTAATTTCTTCTTCCAGAATCCTAGCCTGCCTCAGTCTTTCCTCACACCACCCAGGTAGATGGATGCACTAGGCTGTGAGGGATAGATCTTGTTGCAGAAATTCAGGACAGGCCAGCACAGAACTCTTTCTCCAGTGTTTCAGGACCCATTCTACTCGCCAGGTTCGGTGATGCTGGGCTCGAGGCTGTGTGGTTCCATAGGATGTGCTATGACTCGTAAACATACACATACACAGAGCCATCCCGATCAGACCCCCTGCCTCCATGCTTTGGGAAGAAAGAAAACAAACGAATAAGGCAAGACAAAGAAGGAAGGAAGCTGAGGCAAAGGAGAGGATGGTAGGGCAAATAGACCGATGTCTGGTGTGCTCAGGCAGAAATGCCGAAACCAAGCCACGTGTCTCTCTACCCACTCTGCTTTCAACTCTCAGTGTGACCTTCCCAGAATGTCTTTCGTTATTGCCATATTACTATATATTTATATGATGAAATATATTATATATTTTATTATATATTTACATATACATTTGTAAAAGTATATGTATGTATTTTTTTCTTGACTGCTGCTACCTCTGCCTTAGCCGCTGGCTGGACATTCAGTGCAGCGCTGCTGCTGGTGAGCTGGTCCTTGTGGTGTCATGGATGCGCAGGTAATTGTGCCCCGTCTTCTTGCAGGACATTATGGGAAGGATGCTTACCGAAGTGGAGGAGCTGATCTCCATAACTTCATCTCATCCGGATTTGTCACATTAGGAAGAGGACACACGAAGGGTACAGTGGAAACCATTTTTTACTAAAATACAGAGGTGGCCTAGGGACCCCGATCTGAAACGCGAAGATGGTGTGGAGGCCAGAGGCCTGTTGGGACAGGAGAGTGTGGGGTGGTTCCACTGCAGCTTGTTCTGGTGACAGGCGTGGCTCTGACAGGAGTGACTGTAGAGGGCAATGATAGACTTGCAAGAGACATCCACCCCGCTCCACCGTGGTGTGGAGCAGGACACAGAGGCCGATGGCTCCCGGTGGGGGACCGCAGGCGGTGCAGTGGGAAACACTGCCGTGGATGTGGCAGCATTTGCAAAGCATTCGTTGTCTTCTTGGCTATTACTCCTTTTTTTTTTCAAAGCCACATTTTATAACCTGTTGTCCATGCTCTGTACCGTGGGTTTCGAAGCCAGCATGCATGTCGAGTCGCCACGTCCTCGGTGTCCCTCTGTAAACTCTCTATGGCGCGCACACCACGGTGGAGGTTCCAGACCTTCAAGCCGCAAGATGACAGCTAATGTAGCCTTTCTGCCGAGCTGCTTTAGGACCTCGCGGGCAGCTTGCAGAGCATCTGTGCGGGGTCCGGCTCCTCGATTCTGTCTTTCGTTTAAGCCGAGTCCTGCTAGTGTTGTGAGCATTCTGTCACTCCAAGAGCACCTTCCCCACACCTGTGCACTGTTACAGATCAACTGTGAGCTTGCCGTAGGGATGGCATATCCCTGTCTCCCTCTGAAATATGTGTCTGTGTTAAGTGTGAGTGAACCAGGACTTTGCAATATTTTCTTACATTCCATGCACCTACTTTTTAAATTCCCTCTGTGATGTCTGTTCCTCCTGTAGAGAAAATAATCTGTATCTGTGTATGTATTTTCTGTTGTGTCTATTTGTGTCTAAATAAAGTTTATTGAGGATACGGGTGGCATTCGTGGCTAATAAGAGTTGCAGAATCAAATTGGGACCAGCTGGCTCCGGAAGCGGAAAGGGGCTGCACAGTTAACCAGTGAGAGACACAATCCTGGTCGTCCCATATCAACTCAAACCTGGGCTGGCCCACCGCCATGCCATCTCCTTTGTGATAATTATCTGCCGCTGTGACACAAATCACTCCAACAGGTAGCATTTTAAAAGAATAGCAAACATTTGTTAGCGCACATAGCTCCTGCGGTTCAGGGATTTGGGAGCACCTGAGCCGGGTGCTCCTGCCTTGGGGTCTCATGAGGTTGCAGTCGGGGTTTCTGAACTGCAGTGGTTTCCCATCCTTCCCCCCACTCCTTGTAGGTGATCCACCCTGAAACACCAATCAATCAATAGAACTCATGTTATATATACTTACGGCTTTGGGTTCACACATTCATTCAACAAATATTTCATGAGGCTTGCATGAGCTAAGCAGTCTTCAGAAGTAAACCAAATAGAATCTGTTCTTATGGAGCTTATCATCCATTGGGGGAAGCAGGCAGAATTAGTTCCTGATGACAAGTGCGGGGAGGCAGAGAGTTGTGAGGTGGGAAGCCACAGGGGTCAGAGAAGGCCTCTCAGATGAGGTAGTGATGAGCAGAGAGCAGCATCCTAGGCGGAGGCGACAGGGAGGCCCTGAGGTAGAAGCTTTCTCATGGCGTCAGGAAGTAGGAGGGAGGCCAGTGTGAGCAGCAAGGGTCCAAGAGGCCGAGAGGATGAAATGGGACCAGAGCTACAGGGGAGCGGGATCATGCATTTCTCAGGCTGTGGACATAAGCCTGCTTTCTAATTAACTGGACCTCCATCACAGCAACATAAAGCTCATTCTCTATGGCTACCTGTCCATTAGGTCACTGTCACCTAGGACATCCAGGGGGCTTACCCTGCCCGTGTGTGGAGGCTTTGCTGTGGCTACTATCATCTCCCCATCTTACCTTGGCCTTACCCTGTCCATCTGTGAATACATGGCCTGAACTCCCCGTGTCCATTGCTTGTCCATGACCTCTACCAGGTCTTCTCCATTCTCTGCCACCCTAAGTCCTCTGAAACCACCTCTTCCCAGGAATGTACCTTTCATGTATTTTCCTACTTAGATAGTAACCAAAGTTTCATGAGCAAACAGACGTGGGGGTGGGGGCTGTCCAGGGGCAGAGGGGTCTGCTTTGGAAATGAGGATTCTCTTCGAATGTCAGGGCCTCCTTAGTCCCCATGCAACCTAGAGCTCTGGTAAAGGCCGAAGCTCCATTCTCCCTTCATTCACAGCCAACCAAGTTCAACTCTGAGCAGCACCTGGAAGCACACCCACCCCATGTAAATACTTTGGGGAGGGACCACTCAGAGACCTGGAGCATAGCACCTGTCTCTATCGTGGGAGTTTATTCTCTTCTCTTCCATTCCATTTCTTCCTTTCCTTACCCTTTTCTCTCAATTCCAGTCGCCGCCTTTTTCTGGTCCCTCTTCCTTTATTCCTTTTTTTTCCTTCTTTTTTCCTACATTTGCCTAAGGCCTTCTGGTGACACATGGTCATTGTGTAGACCTCGCATAACTCTCAGAACTAATGGGGTAGCCAGCACGTGCTTTTGAAGTTAATTGCCCCACCAACCTACCTCACGGAATTTAACGTGCGTTTCGAATGGGACTGATTTTCTGAGAACCGAGCATGGGTGCTCCCTGCTCTAAATGGCATTGGTAGCCTTCATAGGGAGCTGGAATGTTCCATCACATGGGCCCAGAAGCATTACAGAGACAGGTGTGTGCTCCAGCTTCAGTGAGGACTCCTCCAACCTCAGAGAACTGTGGTCATCCCCATGTTCCAGGTGAAAAACTGAAGCCCAAGTAGGTGAGTTCACTGGCCCGGCCAGCATCCAACAGTTAGCTCTGTTCCCTTCCGAATTCCGGAGGCTGTGTCCCAGCCCCGGGGATCGTGCCTCCTGACAGTGGGAGGAACCGAGGCGGAACCTGGGCTGTGGCTCAGTGGAACCACACATTGGGGAGCGCAGTGACCGAATGCCGCCTTCATCAGAGGTACATTTTACAAGACAGGACGTGATGAAAGGAGGCGGACCAAGTAGAGCACCAGCACCCTATCTGCGGGGCCTCTCCCTTCAGAAAGGAGGCGCATGGCCCTGTAATAGTTTTTCAGGGTCTGTCTACACTGCAGAGGCCCTAGTCTACTTAGGCAGTGTGGTCAAAATCTTTCAGGCAGGTGGTGTTTTTCCTTGAGTCTGGTAGAAAGACCCAGAAATCTTTCCAGAAGCCCCTTAACAACAACAGTGCTAACCCCAGTAACCACCCTAGTGAGTCCCAGGCCTGGGCCGTGGCAGCAAGCATGCACATGCTCACTGCAGCTGTCCTCTGCACGCAGCTTGCAGTGGCTGTGACGTGCTGGGTTCCGTACATGCTGGGTTCTGCTCGCCTTCTGGCATTTTTCCCTGTTCACTGGGTCCTTTCCACCATCCCAGGGGCCAGGGAGAGGGGTGTGTCTATGTATGAGAAAGAGGGGGAGAGGGGATGTGTCTACGTATGAGATAGAAGGGAAAAGGGATCCCAAAGCCTTTGCTAAAAGGCAGGAGCTCCAAAGTGGTTGCCCCTTTGTAGAAGGTACACGCCGTGGCCCATGTAGGCATTCGTTTTCCGTGAGCATCTGCTCTGTGCCAGCCACTGTTCCAGGCGCTGAGGACACAGCAGACAATAGGAGGTCATAGAAGACAAGCAAGAAGTATGTTGGGATGCAATTGAGGACTGTGGAGCAAAATGAGGTGGGGAAAGGGAGGGAGGGTTTGCAGTTTTTAAAGGAGCATCCAGAAGACTTTAGGAAAAGGTGACATTTGAGCAAAGTCAAAGGCGATGAAGGATGGAGTCAGCTGGATTTCTGGGAAGGGTCTCCCAGGCCGAGGGAGCAGGGATGCAGTGCCCACCTGGCTTGCATGGGGACAGCTGCGAGACTGGAGCAGCGGAGCTGAGAGAGCTGTGGGCTGAGGTCAGAGTGTGGCCTCTGGGGCCATTTAAGGATCTGTTTTCCACTCTGGGCCACAGGACACACAAAATGTTTTTCGCCTGAGGCATTAGACAGATGGAAGACTGTGGGAGGGACGG
The DNA here is from genome assembly GCF_000327345.1 of Myotis davidii. Taxonomy (NCBI): domain Eukaryota; kingdom Metazoa; phylum Chordata; class Mammalia; order Chiroptera; family Vespertilionidae; genus Myotis; species Myotis davidii. The sequence goes on from NW_006289395.1 coordinate 3,680,179, forward strand.
GGTTTAGGCAGAAGTTGAGGACGAGGTCAACTCACTCTGGCTTCATATTAAGTTTTAGATGCTTATTAATAATCTACATGGAAACGTCAAGTTCAGGGAGATGTCCTAGCTAGAATATAAATGTGGGAGTTTACCGGGCATGAAGCCAGGAGACTGGGAGACATCAGCTAGGGAGGGAGTGTTACTTTCCGGGTAAGCAAAGGCTCGAGAAGGGAGCCCCTGGCACCTTAACATGGAGAAGTTGGGGCGATGAGGAGGGACCTACAGAGGGGACTGCGGGTGAGAAAAGCGTGGCAGCGTGGAGCCTTGGAAATGAAGTGGAAAACACACAAGTGTTTCCAAGGGAGAGAGTGAGCAATTGTACGCCGTCGAGAGGCTCGGTGAGATGAGCCAGCAGTGACCTCTGGGTGTAACCTGGAGGTCACTGGTGACTATGGCAAGAGCTGTTGTGGGTGGGAGTGCAGCAGTCTGCCCGGCTGAGGCAGGAGAGAATGGGGGATGTCTGGGGTGCGCTTCTCCAAGGTCTGGGCAAACTGAGTAGTGGGGAGGGGTGCTCACTGTGCCAGCCTCTCAATTGGGGGGTATTTTGAAATGTTCATAATAAAAAGTATAAAAAATGAGAGTGGAAGAAGAGGGATAGGGGACTGCAGGTACAGTCTTTAGAGTTTTAATGTAAAGGAGAGTAGAGAATGAAGGCAGTGGCTGGAAGGGAGTGTGATGGAAAAAGAGATGTGTTTGTTTGTTGTTAAGACAGGAGAAATCACAGTATATCTGTATGTACAGGGATGACCCAGGAAAGAAGGGAAAAGTGAGCATGCCTTTTCTCCAGCCCCATTGCTACTTCCAAGCCCGTGCACCCCCGGGCGTATGCTCCCCTCCCACGGCCAGTTGTCTGGGCACTGCCATGGCTGTGTGTGGTACAGGGTTCGAAATCAGGTTTTCTCTTCTAGAGAGGAAAGAACCAGTGCGTGGGCTTCCACAGAAGTGCAGGCTGCCACCCACACGAGGTATCTGAGCAAGACCCGCAGACCATCCTGTGGATGTAACCAGGAGACCCAGAGCCATTTGGCTAAAGAAACCCAGCTTAGATATTTTCACACTCTGGGGAACCAAGAAGTGGGCTTGACTAAACCAAGGTGTTTAAAGGCTGGACTCCAGGTAAAATGCAGAACCCAGAGGCGTCCGGTCCCCATGGCAACAGTGAGCTGGGAAGCAAGAGAAGGAAGGCTGGGCCTGGCTTGCTTGAGCTTGGCCTCTGAGAAGCCGAACCACCCAAACCGCTGGGAGCATTCTTTCCTGTGCCCTCTCCATGGGCCAGGGGAGGGCAGGGGGCCATGGGAATCAAGCAGAGAGCTTGTGGGTTCTGGGCTGAGGGCGCCCAAGGTGTAAGGCCTGCTGGTCTGCATATGTGGGGCGGCTCCCTTCGTCACCTCCGTGCCCACCCACTCCTGATTAATGGCTAAATCTCAAGAACAAGGCATGACTCCGTGTGCTCAGAGTTACTCAGCGGTATTTCTCATGCTCCAGGCCAGCACGTGCAGTCTGCCCCTCAGCCCTACACGCAGGAACCTATGTGGCATCAGTGGGAATTACCTATTTTGTTAGAATTGAGTCAAAATCACAAGGTGTCTTACTGGTTAGAATGGATTGCAGCAGAAGCAAAAACAGGTCTGCATTACTGTTAAGTCCGATGCTTACCCAGTGAATCCCTTTCTCTACGTAACTGCTGTTCAAACAAAATAAAAGGAAATAAGTCAAAAGAAAACCCAGTGTGATACCTTTGAGAGCTTCAACGTTGGATACTTATGTTTGCAATCTCAACAGTTTTGCTTAAAGGCAGCTGTTCTACAAAAACCCCTTTCCCAGGTCAACCCTCCTAACAGGGCCACCCCTGACCTCTCGGGAAGCAGCAAGGGCGCTGGCCCAGGACCCTGTCTCCGCCTAGATTAGTGGTGGCAGCAGTTAAACCTCACAGCTCGATCTGAGGAGCATGGCGCTCTGGGCTCACTTCCTAAGCCACCTGAGAGCCCACCTCCAAGCTAGGACCACCCGATGTGCCATTGGGAGACCACCCGAGGCACCAAGGAAGATGGCCCACAAGCTTTCCACACCTTCTCATGGCAGTGCTTGGGTTGAAATGGCACACTGATGGGTGATGTGGTATCTAAGCCATCAGCCACTCTCACTACCTGGGTGAATGGTAACACAGAACAACGTGCCCATCCATCAGGCCATTTGCTGAGTGTTGGACCATGCATGTCCCAGTTTAATGCTAGGTTGTGGGCCTCCTGCCCTTGGCCCATGGAGGGTGCTGGCACGGACCACTGGGACAGTCCGCTGGGCCGGATGTAAGGAGAGGGGAGCTGGTACAGGGCAGAGGAGATGGGTCAAGAGGCACTGTAAGTCTCCTTGCCTTGGGAAGTTTCAACTTTTACCCAAAAGTTTGAGAACTTTTTAGGGATGTTCTCAAAATAGGAGTAAGCCAGGTACACGCAGACCTTCCCTAGGCTCCAGCAGTGTGGCAGAGAGAAGTCGTTTTGGTATGCTGAGATCAGGAAACATCCCTCCTCAGCTTCTGCCAGCCTGACTCCTCCTCTGCTCAGGTGGGAGTGGGAAGCACACAGGAAGCCTTCAGCACCATGTCACCGGGTCTCTCTAATCCTCCTGGCGAGGGTAGAGGATCAAGTTGGTCTCCCAGAGGCTGGCTGGCCCCGCCAGAGGTCGAGCACTCAGAGCTCTGCTCTTCTCCTCCAGTTGCTCACTGGTGCAGGGGCTGAGCTGTCTGCTGCCATGACCCCTGGCTCAAGTTGGCCCCTGGGGAGGTTTGTGGCCAGTACAGTCTCTTCCTGGCATTGTTCTTGGCATTGACCAGTCATCCAAGTTGGGAATCTCCCCTTCCCATGAGCCACCCTTGGCATTGCTTTCCTCATTCTCTGCTGCTCACTGCCAAGTCTCAGAAACCCTGACAGCTAAGCTCTGTGCTGTCAAGTCCGGGAAGGTGGTGGGAATGCCATCGCTATGCCAGCTGAGTCCGTGGCCAGGGGAAGACGGTCTCTCCATCAGCAGTTGCCAGGATTTCATGGTGACCTAGACATGGGACAAAATACTGATGTTCTCGGGTTCTTGGGGCTCCAGTGCCTGGAACACAACAGTAGAATTCCGAGTCTCTGCTTTGTGGAGATGATGTAGCAGAATAAAGAAATCCAGGTCCTTCCTGCCTGGAGACATGCCTCAGCCTCAGCCTTACCCCCCTCCAAATAGTGATGCTGACCTCCCTTCCTCACTCGGTGGTTGGAGAAGAGGAAAAAGGGTGAGAAGAGGGGCCCTTGGAATCAGACATGCTCGCTCACTCCTGGCTCTACCACTCGCTAGCTGTGCAACTTTGACCTTTATATATAAAATATGACATTTATATATAAAATAATGTAGTAGTAACACCTACTCACAGGTCTAGCATGGAACTGTGTAAGATAATGCACCAGAGCACCAGGCACTCAGGGGCAGCTCTTCCTGTCATGCACAGCTCCCGAGAGCTGTAGGACCTCATTACTCAGGGTGACACTGGGCCTGCAGCGTGGCCATCCCAGGAGCTAGTGAGACATGGAGGCTCTTGGGCCCCAACCTGACCCAGCGGAAGTAGAATCTGCATTTTCACAAGATCTCCAGGTAACTCATATGCACATTACAGTTTGTGCAATCAGCTATAGAAGAAGTTTGCTTTAAGTGTGGTTCCTCGGTGGTCTTCAAGGTCACTTCCATTTCTGAGATTCATTTGCCATAAAGCCTCCTTTGACATGTAGCTGAGGAGGGAAGAAATCATTTGAGGAGGAATACTGAACCCTGAGGGGTGATACTAGCAGACCCTTTAAGACTCCAGTGGCCCATCCCAGGTGTCAGAATCATGGAATCTTGTCTGTTTCAATAAAACTGAAGTATCTGTTGAGCGAAGGTAAGTGAGACAATGGCTGCCTTTAAAGAAGCCAGGTGGTACGGTTCCTGCCAAGTAAATGGGAAGTTCCATGAAGTAGATCCTAAGAACAGCCAGGGGGCCTAAAGGAGAGAACATTTCCTCTGAGTGGTGGGGCCCTGAATGGCCTCCGACAGGAGACAGGATCAAGAGGGTTCCTGCAGCAAGAAAGAATGTGACGAGCCAAGAGTGTCTGTGTGGGCATTTCAGAAGGGGTGCCTCCTGCACAAAGATGTGGAAGTAGAAATGCCCGTGTGATGGGGGCATCAAATTCCTGTGGGAGGTGCAGGAAAGTGATGAGGCTTCAGGACCCCTGTAAGGGGCAGTAGGAGCTGGCAAGGTGAGTTGGAGGTAGTGTCCTGAATCCTCCCAGGCACACAGTAGGGGCAGAATTCAAAATCCTAGTTGACTACCATCTTTGTACTCTTCTGCTTTTAAGAATAAAACGGACACATGAAAAGCTGGCCTCTATATAAGGCTGACTCCATGGGCAGAGGTGGACATAGCCAACGTATGGTCAACTCCTGGTATCTGTTCCCCCCACTGAGGTGTCCTCCCTCACAGGAATCCTGTGGAACTCAGGCTGCAGAGCTGAAGGGAGTTGAGTGGACACATTGGTTCAGTGCTGAGCTGTGTCTCAGACATGGACTTTCTGACTTGTGGTATTGATATTGTGTCAGGCCTCGATTCCCTTGTATAAATCAGAGCATGGAAGGTGAATAAGACTTTTTGTTCTCTAATATTCTGGGGTTGTTTCAGGATAAGACACCTAAATGCAGAGCTACAGAGAAGAATGAGGCAGGCAGCTTTTCTCACACTGGAAGGCTTTGAGTTCAACACCCCCATGTGTTCTCAGAGTGGCCTGCTCTACTCACACTCTGAGATACTTGCGAGAGGTTCTCCAGGTGTGTTCAGGGCTCAGTATTCCTGGCACAAGCTGTTTCTTCTGTCTGGAATGTTCTCCTTTGTCCTTTGTCCTCAGTATTCCTCCTCAAATGATTTCTTCACTCCTCAGGCGATTTTTTTCCCGAGGTTAGCAGCAGATTGCTCATAGTTCATACCTGAAGGCCCTTCCACTAGCAATGCATAAGTGTGCGCCTTGGGTTCAGAGAGCCAGAGCTTATGACGTATTCATTACTTGGATAGGATTGATGTTCGATTCTTGTTCTCTTCATCTGCTTCCCAGTGAATCATTTTGGTTTTAACCCTGGGGAAGTAATTTGGGGAAGCATAATAATTTTCTGGTTTTTGTTTTTAACTAAGAGCAATTGAGTGCAGATGCCTGATCTCTGAATCTATTCAACTGAAATAGAGGGGGCTGTGGCATGGATGCCAGCTATGCCCAGATCGGATCTTGGCTAATTTGACAGAAGCTTATGTTCAGGCTAATGAAGGTGTGGGTCCCTCAACAGATGGCACCCCTAGCTACTCAGATGCTCAAGTAGAACCCTACATGCTGTCCTTAACATCTTCCTTTCCCTCACCACCCACATCCAAGATAGTTACCATTCCATTCCATTCTCTTGACCTTGCCCACTGCTTGCCCCCTTCTTAGCCAGTCTCACAATCCACAACTCTCTCCCATCCCATCTAGACAACTTGCAAAGACCTCCTACAAAGAGTTTCATTCTTGCTCCCAACATCCTGTCCCTTACTGAGCAGCCAGAATGGTCTAACTTATTCTAACTTAATTTAACCTGACAGAATCCAGTTTACCTAATCTGACCTAAAGCTAAGATCTGCCGTCACCTCTGCTTTATTAAACCTCAGAGGCTCTCTACTGGAGCCAGCGTCTTAAATACGAACCCTCAGTCTTTGGAATGGAGCTCACCCATGATAGAAATACTAGCTGAGTTCAAACTCTTAGATAATAACCTGTGTATACTCTCCTTCCCTTATCTGCTTGGCTGTTGACATGAGTCAGGAGCAAAGCAAATACGTGGCATGCAAGGTCTGTACCATCTGGTCCCTGCTTACTGCCGGAGCCTCTTAGGATACGGTTCTCCTTGTTCAATGCACTCTGGCCAAAATTGGTTTGCTTTCTATGCTACCCTTCTTAGGAACTTGGCACAAGCTGTTTCTTCTGTCTGGAATGTTCTCCTTTGTCCTTAACATACCAATCTACTCATTGTTCAGGTCCTGATTTGAATTTCCCTTGTTTGAATAAGTCTGTTTTGCCCTTCACGTGGAAATTGGGTCTTCCATTATGTTTTCTAATTGCACCCTTACTATATATTTTCCCATACTCTTCAAAAAATATTTGTAGTTTGTGTGGTTTCTTGCCTGATATCTGTCTTTGCCTCTAGCTATGTGAGCAGGGACCACATCTGAGTATACTTACCACTGTGCTCCTTGTGGCTGGCACAGTCTTCAGTGGGTGTTTGTGAATGAATGAGTGAGGAATGAATGAATTGAAGACACAACACTAAACTTGGAGTCAAGAAACTTGACAAGTTGTTGCAGTTGAATGTGGTCTTGGTAAGATTGCTTCACCTCTCTGGGTTTGTATCTCCCTCCCTATATACTTTTCTACAAGGTGCTCCCTAGTCCTGATGCTCCAGGACATGAGCATGTGTATTTTCTGGGTATTACTCATTATTTGACCAGTGAATACAACTATTGTTTACTACTACTCTTTTTTAAAAAAAATACAGATGTTTTTATTGATTTCAGAGGGGGAAGGGAGAGGGAGAGAGAGATAGAAACATCAATGATAAGAGAGAATCATTGACCAGCTGCCTCTTGCACACCCCTTACTGGGGATCGAGCCTGCAGCCAGGGCATGTGCCCTTGACAGGAATTGAACCCGGGACCCTTCAGTCCACAGGCCGACATTCTATCCACTGAGACAAACTAGCTAGGGCTATTAGTTTATATCTCTCAAATGTTTTTTATTGAGAAATAATCTCAGACTTACATAAGTTATAAAAATAGTACAAACATTCCTGTATACCTTTCAAATTCTTCAAATTTTAACATGTCATTACATTTGTTTTATCATCGTCTTTCTTTGTCCTGTTCTCTCTCTATGTGTGTGTGTTTACATGTTATATGTATATGTAAACATACATATGTACATTTTATTTTTTTCTAAAAACCATGTAATTGCTTTTTTAATATTTGAGAATAAGTTGCAGATATGATGGCCCTTTACCCCTAAATGCTTAAGTGTGTATTTCATAATATCAAGGACATTCTCTTACATATTCTCAGTATGATTATCAAAATCAGAAAATTAACATTGGTAAAATACCATTACCTAAATTTTTATTCAAATGCATCACTAATGTCCTTTATAGCAAAAGGAAAATGCTTTTATTGGCTCAGGCTCACATGCTCTTAGGTTTATTTCTAAGTGTTTGATCATCACGGTTGCTATTTTTAATTGGGGTTTCTTTACCATTATGACCATTGACTGGTTATGTTTGTGAATACTAAGGCCATTGACTTCTGTGTGTTAATTATATATACTGCTGTCATCATTGATGTTCCAGGTACGCTACCATATCATATACAGATAGAGGTTGTTTTGCTTCTTCTTTACCTTTGTGCTTTTAATTGGTTTCTCTTGTCTGATTGCATTGGCTTAATACTACTAGTGCTATGTTCAATAGTAACAGAGATAGCGGGCATCTTCATTCTTTTTCTGATGTTAGTGAAAATGTTCTATAGCTTTCTCATTACTGTCTTTAAGACCAAAGTAGATAGGTAGGTAGGTATATAGATAGATAGACAGACAGGTGGACAGATATGTAGATATATGTTTATTCAGATTAATTCGCATTTAAAAAGTATCCCTCATTTCGTATTTTCTTGAGCTTTATAAAAATCAGGAATGAGTATTAAATTTTGTCAGATGCTTTTTTGGTATCTATGGAGATAATCAATGATTTTTTCCTTGGATCTATTAATATTGTAAATTAATGGCTATCCTAACATTGACTCAGGTTTGCATTCCTGAAATAAATCTCACTTGGTCATGTTGTATTCATTTTTTAATATGGCATTAGATTATATTTGTTAATGTTTCCTTTAGTATTTTGTATCAATAGTCTCTTTCTTGTGCTATTGCTCTCATGTTTAGTATCCATGTTACACTTGTTTTACTAAAGAAATTGGGAATTTTCTTCATTTTCAATACTCTGGAATCATGTGTTCAACATTGGGTTTATCTGTTCTTTCAAGACTTGAAATAATTCTCCTATAAAATCATCATGGCCTAATGATTTTGGAGGCTAGTTTATTAATAACTTTCACTACAAGATATGTATTTTTTTGTTATTTAATTAATTTTTAAAATTTTGAATTTAAGTTTGTTGTATGGTGTGTGTTTTTTTCCTAGTAGTTACCTTTGTATTTAATGTTTAATGCTACTTAGTCCGACATGTTTATATTTAACCTTTTTCATCTGGCTTATCAGTTTTTATTAAATTCTTTAACTTAAACCTTTTGTCTATACAATAATCAGTATAGTTATTCTACTTTACCCCCTCCCCCCATTTTTCAGTTGCATTACTTCTACTTTGGCACATATAGCTTCTGTACTTTAGTAATCAGCCCTCCAAACTAT
>NW_006289395.1:3689040-3698480 GCF_000327345.1 Myotis davidii
AATGTTCTCTTTCCTGTCTTTCCATGCAACCACTTTCTAATTCTTTTTGCTTTCATTGGTTTCTTTTTGACTGTCCTAAATTGTTTATTGGGTAAGAATTGTACAGACATTACTTATATTAGCCATAACGGCGGAGCTGGAGAGTATTACACCTTCTCTAAGCTGGACGGCGAGAACCACCAATAACATGGTGGAACTTGGGGCCCTTTCCAAGGCCAGGGCTCTGGTAATCAGCAGACAACAGACCTAGAATCTCCCTGTGCTTGTGGACTGGTTTGGTGATCCTTGGGTGTCAGGATTCCTTCTGGTAGGTAGCCTTATGGAATGGGTCAGTGAGGATAGCCTCAAAGAATTTCTACGTGTCTTCACCAACCCAGTAGGAATGCAGGACTCTCAGAGCCCTACAGTGGTGGCCAGCTGGCTCCTGGGCAGCAGACTGAAGCCTGGAGCAAACCTGAGCCGAGCCAATCAACACCATGATGGGCAGGCTTGCCAGAGGTCGCACCCTAGGAACAGGGCGTTTTCGGTCACACAGTGCACACGAGTCCGATATATGACATAACCTTGCTTGGCCTTGTATCCAGCCTGTGTGTTTTTGTTTTGTTTTGTTTTTTGTTTTTTTTAAAATATATTTTATTGATTTTTCACAGAAAGGAAGGGAGAGGGACAGAGAGCTAGAAACATCGATGAGAGAGAAACATCGATCAGCTGCCTCCTGCACACCCCCCACCGGGAATGCGCCCGCAACCAAGGCACATGCCCCTGACCGGAATCGAACCCACGACCCCTCAGTCCACAGACCGACACTCTATCCACCGAGCCAAACCAGTCAGGGCCAGCCTGTGTGTTTTATGGAGCCAGGGCTGTGGGGAGGGGTGCTGTGGAGCGCACCCTGAGAAGAAAGCGCGTTATATCGGCTGCTTCTTCCTCCGCAGCTCCTGGCTTACCTCATGGCTGCAGCCAGACAGAAAGGAAAAAGCTCATTGGTTCATTATTGTTCTCTTGATTGCTTTCTTGCCTTTCATCGATGCCTTTAGTAGGTTTTGACACTATTCTTTCTTTGGCATCTTCTACATTAGTCTTCATCTTGTCTTTTTTTTTTTCATCTCTTTTCTGAGTTCATTGAATTCTCTTTAAATTTCTATTTCTCTTTTGCCACTGGCTTTTAGTTTTTTAAATTTGGTTTTAAGTGTTTTGGATTAAATTTCATTTTGTTCCATCAATATCTATCTCCCCTATACCTTCTTTCACCTCCCCTCACTAACCTCCCCTCCACAATCACCACAAAGTGTTTTCAGATTCTGATATAATTACAGATGTGTCTTTAAAAGTTGTTTATTTTAGAGTATTGTATTCAGTTTTCTTCTGTTTAATGGCTATTTTTGTGTAGTGTTGGAAGAAAACTGTCATCAGTAGAGGTTTTTGGATTCTCATGTTATGTTTTTAATAGGAGATTTGTCTTTATTCACATTTCTTGTATCCATTTTTTTTTAATTTGATGCATTATAAGATCCCTGTTTTAATGGTAGCCTTTTCTTTTTTTTCTCTATTTTGTGTATAATTGACTCATTTATTTTTATAAGCATTTTTATTACATTAATTAGGATAACATGACTTTAAACATTATATAAATTTTGGGTACACAAGTTTATAATACGATATCTATATACCCTCTATTGTGTGTTGACCACCCAAGTTTTACTCTCCTTCCTTTTCTATCAGTATATGATTTCTCTAATGAATTTTATGATTGTCATTGTTGTTATTGTTATTAGGAAAGGGATATGTGTCCTGATTTTTCCCTTCATTGTCTTACAGGGCCCCCGCCCCCAACCCGTTCTTCTTCCTCCCTTACCAGCCAATCCCCAAAGAGCTTCTCTCCCTCCCTCTTTACCTTCTCATCTAGAAACAATGTTTTGGAAGGCCGTGGTGTTGAATTCATTTAGTCAGTCCTTGGACCTACCAGGACACTTTCAGTACTTTCACACTTAGGGTGAATCTTCTCATTCCTAAAAACTTTCTCTTAGGGCTGGTGCTATCTCCTTTTTTCTCTATTTTAGTTTATTGTTTTGTTTTGTTTTTCTAGACTGTCCTTGTTCACCATAGAGCTTGTAGCAGGAGTCAAAAGGTAACTTGCTGATTTTTTTTATTAAAAGTAATTTAAAATCTCGGAATTTTCTGTTTTGGGGTTATGCTGAGCAATAGCCAGAAATACAGTAACAGGGCTGGAATTAAGACAGAGCTGTTTGATTAGAAAGCTTTTGGTTGTATTGTACAATAGAGAGATGGAAAGGGTTTAAAGAATATATAGGCATATGGATAAAGCCACACACATGAAGCCAAATCATACCTGATCAGTCATGGTGCATGGCCTTATGCGTAATGTACTAGTAATAGTCACTTAGTACTTTTGCTGCTGACTGTGGAAAAACCCTAATCGGTTGTTATTAATTCTACTAATTTGGTGTAAGACTAAATATTATGTCATTGAGAAGTATGGAATTATATGATCACCCCATTTTCCATTTTCATAGGAGGACTTTTATGGAAATATTGAGCCATGCTGAGGGTAAAGAATTTTAGCAGATGATAATGCAATTCTTCAAGCAAAAAACTAGACTAAACCCTACTGCCGAATGTCCCTGATAAAAATTAAATCTCCAGATCCAAAGACTTGTCTCAGCCTTCATTCTTCTTGTTTTGCTTTTTCTCCAAAATTTATTACTATGGACTTCCAACTCTTACTTGAAAGTAATTTCTCATGAGGACAGACCACAGTTTTTCTTTGACCATGCCTTATTTGTCTCCTTTTCTGGGTATAGTTTCCTTCCATCACTCCACAGATATGCGTATTTTCCAAGCTCTGTGTTAACCCTCTATTCTTTGCTTTCTTAAAACTTTCCACTAGAGGATGTACTTACATGTGTGACTCCTGTCATCGTTACTTGTAGGCCAAATATATCTGTCATCTCTCTCAGTCTTTGTCTTTTGATGAACTCCACTGATAGTTTTTAATAGAGTTCTGGCATTGGGAGTGAGAAAGGAAGGGACCTAGCTGCCTTTCTTCCATCACCTCAAACTCAGACAGTCCTAAGTTAAATCTGCATCTTTTTTCCAAATCCAGCTTCTATTTTTGATGAAATTTGTTGACATAATTTTGAGTTGCCCAAACTGGAAGTGTGAGCATCACTTGTGCTTGACTTTTCTGATATACACTCCCACCATCCTTATTGTATTGATTTATAGTCAACACATGCTTTAAATCTTTCACGTGTTCACCTTCCCAATGCACACTTTTTAAAACTCACTTCCAATTTAATGTAATAGCTGCCTAACTGAAATCTGTTTCTACCCTCTTTGCTGTGCACCTTCCCACAGTCCATCTCCAGATTAATCTTTCTTCAATATCATTTTCAGCAAATTTATACTCCTGTTCAGAATCCTAGAGTGGCTCCCCATTTTTTCTATTTCTTCCATTACCTAGGCATTCAAGTTCTTCAATCTTCCTAGTCATTTTGATTGCTCTCTACTCAGTTCAGAGCATATATGGTTAGCCTGCCTGGTATATTTAACCTTTCACTGAATGTACAATTTTCTCTTTGCCTTCCTGAAACCTAAGATGTCTATTCTCCCACATTTCACTTAGTGTAAATCCCACTCATACTTTACATCTCTAGATAAATCTTGCTTTTTTCCCATGCACCTTAATCTCCAAAAGTTTTCCCCACAACCAAGTTCCCACATCAGGTCTTAATACCTTGAGAGATCTATAATATAAAAGTACATACCTCCCTGAACACACACACACACACACACACACACACACACACACTCCAATGTGGTAGAATAAGGACAGGGAAACCACAAAAAAAAAGTTCTCTGAATTCAGAAAGAGGAGGAAGGGGACACACTTGCTGGGCATTGATCCTTAGCAATTTTGAAATCCCTCTCAGGAGATATTGTGAGGGGTCCCAGTCTGGGTTGGGGAATGTTCCTTGATTAGGCTGCAGTTCAGAATGACTCTTTACTCTAAGTCACTTTATCCAATTGAAATACTGACCTTCTCAGTTAATGTGGGAGGGGAGGAGGAGCAGGGAAAGTAGCATATTGGCTCTTAAATGCTCCATTTTGATGCAATACCTGTGACTTCCACTCATTTGTCATTGGTCAAAGCAGGTCACATGCACATGCTGTGCTTCAAGAGAGCAAAGAAATGTATTCTTCTTGCACTGGGAAGGAGAGCCAGATCAAATTGTGAATAGCACGGGGTCTGTCACTTCTGGGTGGAAACTATAGGCTATTACTATAAGGCACTGAGGCAGCCCTTTGTAAGGGAATGAGCAATGATGTCTAGCAGAAGATGCCAGAAGGTGCAGTTTCTTCCTCTGGTCAGGCAAATACTTGGAGCACTGCATCTGGTGGAAAGAATTGTGGTACTCTGCCTGGGAGCTTTTGTATCGGCTGCCTCACAGCCTCTCATCTGTTGACTTTGGTATCCTGAAGCAACTCCCTTGTGGAGAGAGGGGGTTGAAAGAGAACTCACCCTATGTGGCTCATTCAGAGAGTAAATGCCCCTGAGAGACAGTGCTTCTTGGTGGTTATGCTAATGCAACTAAGGCTTTTTACAGCACCCTACTTAAAATACACACTCATTGGAATCGCTCAATTTTTTAGAGAGCAATTACTCCCAAGGCTGCTCAGAGATGACTGGAGGCTGTTCAAAAGCCATCAGGGAACAGTATGGAGCTCTAGTAGGTCTTTGCACCTGTTAACTCTTGCCATGGATGCAGTTACTCTCTAGGAGCCACTATGAGGCAAAAAGTGTGAAGAATCTGATTGTTTGTTTATTTGTTTGTTTTGCAATTGAGAGGTTCAGGAGCCCATTCTGGAAGTTTTACAAGGGGAGCACAACAAAACTGGCTCCCTTATTAATGAGATGGATATGGGGAGAAAGATCAAAGACTCAGTGACCTCAAGTCAACACAGCGGGGGTCTGTTAATGCCCAGGCAGAGTGGGCATTGCCTGAGTTGAGACTGTCCTTTGGGTGAGTGTAGGCTGAGACTGGTGCTGAGGCTGAGACTGGTGCTGAGGCTCAGCCTGCCTCTTTTTCATTTAAATTAATAGGTTTCTCCTTTGTTTTATGGAACCTGACAGCACTGGTTGTCGCTTTCTGTGGTTGACTACCCCCATAGTATCTAATTACAGAGGAGATTTTTAAAAGCAACAATGAACGCATTTTCTAAATATGTCCTCCATCCGCTCCCTCCCTGGGTAATTGGAGGCAGAGGGAAAGGAGTGCTGGGGGTATTCCCAGAGGCCTCTTGTCAATCAACCCCAGGCAGGTTCCCTGGGGGCCACTCCGAAGCTCAGTCACCTGGAAACCCGAGGCAGGGACAGCAGGGTGTAGTGCCCTGCAGTGCTGAGGCCACACCCAGGCAGAGGAAGCTCTCACACCTGCTTCCTTAGTCCTTCTTGTGAAGGCTGAGGCACCATTCAAGAGCTAGCTTGGAAATTATACTCTTCAGCCAGAGAAGTGAGGTGTTCTGTCAAAATAAAAAAAATATCAAGCAGCTTCTAGGAAGATCCGAGCCAGACTCAGTGAACAGCTCCTGGCACAGGTGATACGGAGCCTCTTTTCTTTGTTCTTTTGAGTGAAAAAAAGTCAGTGCAAGAGGAATATCATCTTTTTTATTTACTCATCTCTTTATCCACTCCATTCATTCATCAGTCAGTTGGTTAGTCTGTCAATGTATTTGACCCTGTACCAGGCACTGAAAGATTCAATTGATGGGTGTTTCACTGGGCAGGGAATGGTACTGGGGGACCTGGGGCAATGTCCTGATCTGGACAATTAGAATGAAGATAAGGATAGTCCAGAGGCTTTGGCTTCTGTATCTCAGGTCCCTCCTGGCCCAGACACCAAACTTCTAGTTCTCTCTCAGGAAAGGAAGAGGAAAGAAAATGAGTGTGGCTACCTCACATGGCCATTTCTTTGTTTGTCTGGCCACCTCTATTTGCCTTCTCACTGCTTATGTGGGCCTTGAACTTTACCAATTATAATCTTCAGGCCAGATGGTGAAGGAGGTCAGTGTGAGGCATGAATCACAAGGACTTCTCAACTGGAGAGACTTTCTTGTAAGAACCAAAGGGTGCTCAAGGACCCACAATAATGCCCTATTGCACTACGTGCACATACTAGTACACACACACACACACACACACACACACACACACACACACAGGTGAGCGCAAGGAGAGTTATACTCTTTGCCCCTCAACTCTCCTTTTGGAAACTCACATTGAAATTGTCAGTCATTTTATATCACAAAAAGGATGACCTCACCTGTGGGCTCATTTATCATTTCCATCTGTTCCTCCACAGCTGCAAGGGGCCGTGCAGCCCCTCCCACAAGCATCCCTGAGTTGCATGATGTTCTTCTTCTCCACGTAGAACTCCCTTTATGTGAGAAGAGGGAGCATCTGCCTTCCCTCTCCCCTACTGTCCACCTTTAACTGCACAGTTAGACGGTGGTTTTCAACTTCAGTTGCTAATCAGACTCACCAAAACCTAAAAAATATATGCAGATGAAAGGCTCCACCCAAGACCCCCTGAATCACAATCTATAGAGGTGCCGATCTGTAGCGTTGACAAGCTTCCACGGTGAATCTGATGCACAGCTCAGCTGCTGTCAGTGCTGCTCACACTCTCTTGTAACTCACCTGGGGATGGTAAAATTAAGATCCTCACCCAGTAGATGTGGATGGGCCTGCGATGCAGCATTTCTGACAAGTCCCTGGGGTTGCTGCTGGTCCAGGAGCAAATTTTAGGCAACAGTTATAAACTCTTAACCCTGGGTACATATCAACCCTGGGTACATAAACCACCTGAGGAGGTTTTAAGAATCTTGTTGCTAAGGCTATATCTCCAACCAACCAAGTCATAGTTTCTGGGGCTGTGACTCGGGCATCAGTCATTTCTAAACTTTCACCCAATTGAGAACTGCTGGTCTAGGAGCTGTTTCCCACCAGAGTGAGTCTGTGATTCGGCAGCTGGCTCCCACCCCTCCATCTTTGACTTGCTGTCATTTTACACTCCTGGTTATTCATTAAGAACCCTAAAGAACGATTGTTTTCCTACCTCTTCCACCTTCTTCAGCATCATCTGAGCTCTTGTACACAGCTCAGAATGTATTTGCCCACCTGTTGGCATGGCTGGCTCCTGCTTGTCACTTAGCTCTTTCTTTCTTGACTTTGGAAGGACCTCACCTCCCGAGACCAAGATAGGGACTGCCATTCTAGACAACTCCTCTGTGCTCCTCCAGCAGCCCATGGGAATGTAAGCCTTAGTATATTGTACAGTATCTGTTCATTTTTCTCAACTGTTTCCCTCACTAGACAGTGAGCTCCTTGCAAGTGGGTGTGTCTTGCCCATCTCTCAATCTGCATCATCTTGTACAATGCACAGAACATAGCAAAAGCTCAGACAACATTTATTGAATCAATGGTACCTCTCCTCTATCTTTTTTCTGGTTTCTCTGTTGGGTTGCATCAAATATACAGAAATTGATCTGTTTCAGCATGATTCTGATTGGCAGCATGTTCACTCAAACCGCTCCATACCCGATGAGAGTATAATTATAATACCCAGCCCTTCCAAAACCCTGCCAATCATTCTGCTGGGTAAATAGGCACAGGTGATTGGTTCTAATCAAGATCATTAGGGTTGTTCTGGAAAGATCCTGCTGCCATATGTAGATAATTATAGCAGTAGTCTACATTCTGGATCTTAGCCAGTCTAAATAGCATTAGCATGAGGAATTTGCATAGAACAAAAGGAGGATGGCACAGGATTTGGACATAAATAATTATAGCTAGCATTTTCTAGATAACATTTTCTATGTGCCAGGCACTTCTCTAAGTAGTTTACAGAGATTAACTCATTTACTTGACGTAATAGCCCTCTGAGAGAAGTACTGTTACTACCTGAATTGTATAGGCGAGGAAACTAAGGCACAGAGAGATTAGGTAACTTGGCCAAGGTTATACAGCTAGTATACAGCTAGTTACACATGGAGTCTCTGTTGGGAACAGGTAGGCTAGCTTCGGGTCTGTGCTCTTCACTCTTATACTGCACTAGAGACTGGACTTCTACAATACCACTTTAGTCACATTTCTCAGTCCAATTGCTAACATTCCCCATAGTTAATGTGTTAGTAAGTAAGAGACCTAACCTGAAACCTGGAAGCAGAATGGGCCATTAGGGTTCTCCTTATTAGAGTAGCAGTCCTCAAATGTTAGGTATATCCAGTTCATTTTTTTCTCTATCAAATATACACACACATACAGACATACCCATCTCTCGGGAAATAGAGACTGAGGAAACTTCAATGGACAAATGATCTATACATGCAAAATAAAAGTATTCCAAAGGAGAACAGTGCTGTTGTTTCCCTAGAACTTCATTTGCTTTTGGATGTAATAGTAAGACTGGAATGCTAGAACAAGGAGTTCGGCTGATGGTTTCTGAGCCTGAAGCACTGCTGTAATTAATAGCACTCCTCAGCTTTATCTGATGGCTCTTTTGGGCAGTCAACCAGGAACCTAAGGCCCCCTCCTGTGCTCTCTGGGGTGTGTCCAATCCCCTTCCTCCATGAAGAAGATTAGAGTGAGGGGTGCTTGTCACATATTTAAGGACCTTTCTGTG
Source organism: Myotis davidii (assembly GCF_000327345.1). Classification (NCBI taxonomy): domain Eukaryota; kingdom Metazoa; phylum Chordata; class Mammalia; order Chiroptera; family Vespertilionidae; genus Myotis; species Myotis davidii. The sequence continues at coordinate 3,697,746 of NW_006289395.1, forward strand.
AAATAAATTTGCCCTCATTTTTTAGTTTGTCACCCTTTTTGTGAACCATTTCATTGGGGACCTCACATTTGAAAAATGAAGATGTGGAATTTATATTATTGCAAAGCCATTTCTTCTGAGCTGTGGTCTCTGACAATTATTAAAAAAATATGGCCTGATGTTCCCAGGCCAGGTAGACATACTGCCTCTTCCCAAGTCTGAGGTTAGTAGGTAATCTAGGAGTTGATGGTTTTTTAAAAACAAATTCTCTACGTCAGACTCTTCTGTGAAATAAATTACCCAGCAAGGTAAGGACTTCACAGTAGCTTCTGTATTCCCAGCCCTTTGTATGCTACATAGGAAACCAGGAGAACTTAATTTAAAAAATAAAAGTGGTATTGGTACCTCTAAAGCAATGGTTCTCACAGTGTGGCTCCCATACCAATAGAGACAGCATTACCTGGAAGCTAGTTACACATGCAGATTCTTGGGCCCCACTCTGGACTTCATGAATCAGAAACTCTGGGGTGGGAATCAACAATGTATTCTGATAAACCCTCCAGGTAATTCTGACGCATAGTCACAGTTGAGAGCCACTGTCATAAAGAATTAAGATATATAATTAAAACATGTTTCTTTTTTTAAAATTTTTTATTACAAAGGGTATGAGATGAAGGAAGAAAGATAGAGAGTTAGAAACATCGATGAGAGAGAAACATCGATCAGCTGCCTCCTGCACATCTCCTATTGGGGATG
>NW_006289395.1:3698848-3711975 GCF_000327345.1 Myotis davidii
AGATGATTAGTGACTTTGAGCATGTTTTCATATGTCTCTTGGCTTTCTGAATGTCCTCTTTTGAAAGGTGTCTATTTAGGTCCTTTGCCCGTTTTTTGATTGGATTGTTTATCTTCCTTTTGTTAAGTTGTGTGAGTTCCCTATAAATTTTGGAGATTAGGCCCTTATCAGATATGACATTGGCAAAATATATGACGTCACCCAAGTAGATTGGTACAAAGGATTCATCATTTAGGTATAATGTTCTCAACGGACATCTGAGATGATGTGACCTAGAAATGGAGTTCTCTTCTGGCACAAAGCTTCAGTCCAATTGTAAGGAGCTGGACCTAAGCTGCTGGGAAATTGAAACCAACCATTCATGACTGACCCCGGAAAAATACCTCTCCAGTGCATAAACCATTATCTGCCCATTGATCAAGGCAGGTGGGATGGAGTTGAGGCTAATGATTAATTCTGATGGCTCTTAGAGCTCAGCTGTCTTCCTTGTTCACAGCCGCCTTATTGAAGCTGTGATATTAAAACTGTGAAAAGTCTGAAAGCTAATTCAACCAACTGACTTTAATCGCCCAGGGTGATAGGATGCACTGAGACAATAAAGACTGGGGCTTTGGTCAAGCTCAGTGTTATTACTTTTGACCAGGGACATTGCAAGACTTTCAGAACAAATGGAACAGACACAGTGTGATCTTTAAAATTAGTTAGAAAGATCAGAACAAAGAAAAGCTGGAGTGATTTTTCCGAGCATAAACATTTATTCTTTCAGAAAGAATTAATTTGACAAAATTACTCATTAGACCCTTGTTATTGTTGTGTCATTATGGCTACAGTGTCTAAAATAACTAGCTTTTCTTTTTGAAGAAGCCAGTACACATTCTAAATGTTACACACGTAATTAGGTCAGACAGTAACTAACTTGCCTTTCCAATACTGTTCTATGGAGAATAGTAGTTATAATTATCACCTGCAAAAAAAATTGGACATGGGTTTACATTCTGGATGAAGGTCATCCAACTCAAGAGGATCCACTGTTCCAGGTTCATGGGGCCATTGCCCAGCCTTGTCTATGTTAGCAACTGACAATGCCCTGGGTATATTTGAGAAAATGATGTCTCCATGTATGGATTAGGTCATTGAGGATCAGAGTTCCACGCCCCCTTGGATGACATCACCACAATTTACCTCCATAGACCATTGTTGGTATGGCTTAATGTGTCGCTTCTGAAACATATCTTTGATCGTATTACTTTCCCTCAGTCCAGGAGCACCAGAATGAAAGCTCTATGTAGTGCTAGAAGCAAAGGTAAGAGCTCATCAGTGTTGCAGAATTCTTGGTGTTGGTGAAAGAGTCCACCCCTCCCCTTTCATTGGTAGTAGACACTGCCGGGGGTTAAGACCCAGACACCTTTCAGTCCTCCAGGAGTCTAAGAACTATCAGTGATCCTTAGACTGCTCTTTAAACAAGCCTCTCTCCCCGAAGCTGCAGTTTATAGAGTCAGGCGAGGAGGAATAACTCAAGTTGGCTCTGACCTCACCTTTCCAGTGTTAATATCTCAATCAACAACCCTCAGAGGAAGTCTGATGACTTTACCCAATTCCCTGAAGCAGTATTAGTTCTTAAACAACACTTTGTAGTCTTTCACCTACACCTGCTTTTATTGTCATAACAATTCTACAAGTTAGGTACTATGATTTCCCTGGTGCAGACCAGGAAAGGGAAGATTAAAAACATTAAGTGTCTTGCCCATATTAAGTGGCAGAGCTAGTGTTTGAGCTCAGGTCCAATTAGAGTTAGTGGTAGAATAAGATCTAACTCTAAAGTCGAACTTCTTCCCTCACCCTTGTTATAAAAGTGGGTCACCCCGATCAGCTGTCCTCCAATAACTTGGCTGACTGAGAATGGGGAGGTTTTACATGTGGAGGCTAACCAGTCTTCCCCAGTCCATCCATTAGGTCTGTGTGCCGCATGCATTCATTACTCCAGTCTGCCAGGCTCCAGGAAGAGTTTAGGAGGTGGTGGTAGTCAAAGTGTGGCCCTTTGACCTTCAGCATTAAGGTCACCTATGAACAGGTTGGAAATATACATCATCAGACCCCACCCCAGGCCCACTGGTCAGAAACTCTGGGTAGGGGCCCAGCAATCTGGTTTTTAGCCAGTGGTCCAGGTGGTTCTCATGCATTGGCAAGGTCTGAGAACCACTGGTCTGACGTATTCCGTCATATAGACCGAAACAGGGAAGCAGAGACTAAATTTGGTCTATTTGGTCTCTCCTATTCCTTCCCTCGCTGCTTTTCTCTCATGAATTTAAAACATTTCTTAGTAGGCTTTGCAGGCCCTCCTTGTGGTTTTTGATTTGCCCAAATCACCTCTAATCCACTGAGAATATCATAGACATGGAGAACCTCGGGGCAACACCTATTTCCTCACTTTGCCTCTTCTACCTTTCAAGGTGATTAGGATCTTCTAGGTACAGGAGCTTTATCACACATGCCCCCCAGGATTCCAATGGATGTGTTCAAATAGTCTCCAGACTTTCTGGGATGCAGTGACTTAAAACACACACACACACACACACACACCAAAAAAAAAAAAAAAAACTTGGTCTCTCCCTTCTCTTCTCTCTCATTAATGAATGCCTACCATTGTATGACTCCCTACTAGAAAGGGAATGCGATTTTTTTTTTTTAGTTTCTTTCCCCCAAAAGGATTTTTGGAGAAGATAAAAAAAAGGTTGTTTCTGAATATGTAAGGCTGCTGCTTATTAACAGCAAGTCGAAGTGGAAAGATGAGCTTTGGAGACCTATGGAACTGGTTTAAATATTCCCACTCTACCAGTTTTGAGGCCTTGGGAAATGCATTATTTAAAATCTCTAAACTTCAATTTTTTTATCCACAATATTGGCAAAATAATACCACATAGGGCTGTGGTGAGAATTATATGATTTATGAGAGTGAAGTGCCTAGCAGGGTGGTTGGCATATTGTAGGTGTTAAATAAATAACAACTGTTGTTATTGTAGGCAATGAAATGATCCTGTTTCCTCAAGGGTGGAGGTAAGAAAGCCGTGAGATAAATGTGGCATGTTCTGCAAGGACCAAGTACATCATAAGAAATAGAAACATGCCCTATCCCCATGGTCGGCAAACCGCGGCTCGCAAGCCACATGCGGCTCTTTGGCCCCTTCAGTATGGCTCTTCCACAAAATACCATGTGCAGGCGCGCACATACAGTGAGATTGAAACTTCGTGGCCCATGCGCAGAAGTCGGTATTTTGTGGAAGAGCCACACTGAAGGGGCCAAAGAGCCGCATGTGGCTCACAAGCTGCAGTTTGGCAAGCCGCAGTTTGCCGACCACTGCTAGCCGGTTTGGCTCAGTGGATAAAGCGTCGGCCTGGGGACTGAAGGGTCCTGGTCAAGGTTGATTCTGGTCAAGGTTACGTGCCCAGGTTGTGGGCTGGATCCCAGTAGGGACTGTGCAGGAAGCAGCCGATCAATAATTCTCTCTCATCATTGATGTTTCTATCTCTTTCTCGGTCACCCTTCCTCTCTGAAATCAATTAAAATACATTTAAAAAAATTTTAAAGAAAGAAATAGAAATATGATTTGTATGTTTTAGAAACCAAGATTTAGTTTGATCTCTTCTATGTGTTTTTGAATTTTTTAAATAAAGCATGATTTTGAAGAAAACTTAGACTTTGGTAAACTTGCTTTGCTGCCTTATATTCTGTACATTCCTTCAGCTCAGCCTCGTATATTGTGTCCATTCCATTTACTCTTGGGCTACCTCACAGGTACAATCCAGAAAGCATGAGAAACTAGGACTGTGCCCAGTGGTAATAGCAATGTAGGCAGATTATGGTTTGATTGGCTGTCTCTTTCAAGCAATCAGAAGGGGTGGAGGGAGTGGGGTGCTGCATGGTAATGAGGAACCTGCCAGGGATATAAATGGGGTGATTGGGGGAAGGTAGGACTGGGTTACGCCTCACATCCTTCCCAAGCATAGAGCCTGCAGGGTCTGGTTCGCATCTACAACAAATTTGGCTCAATGGATAGAGTATCAGCCCTTGGACTGAAGGGTCCTGGGTTTGATTCTGGTCAAGGGCACATACCTTGGTTGCAGGCCCCATCCAGGTCCCGGGTCGGGGCATGTGCAGAAGGCAACCAATCGATGTGTCTCTCCCACATTGATGTTTCTCTCTCTGTGTCCCTCCCCCTCCCTTCCATTCTCTCTAAAAATCAATGGGAAAATATTCTCAAGTGAGGATTAACAACAACAAAAATAAAAAACGAGAGGTCTGTCCTTTCCCTCATGGTTGCTTGATGGCTGGAAAATTCCGACTGCCACGTGGTCAGGCGTCCAAGGGCAGAAGAGAATAGAACCACCAGACACCCACTTCCACTCTGTAGCACTTCTCCGCTGCTGCTTAGCCAACCATCCCAAACTGGGGCATTGACAACCACCACTTACTTACTGAACATCTCCTGGGGAGGCAGTGAGGGCAGTTCTTCTGTCTATGAGGCTTTCTTGTGTGTCAGCGGGTGGATCAGCCTCTGTGGGTGGGGCCCCTGGCCATATGCCTGTCATCATCCCACAGGCTCACCTGGGCCTGTTCTCACTGGCCACAGCAGCGTTTGCAGCATTTCCAGGAGAGGGCAGAAGCATGCTGGGCCTCGTGAGTCCTGGCCTCACGGAACCCGGCCACCATCACTTGCCTCATTCTATTGGCCAAAGCAGGTCACAAGGCCAGTTCGGCTTCAGAAACTGGAAAAACAGACCCCATCTCCTGATGGGAGTAGCTGCACGGTCACAGTGCAAAGGCCTGCATGCAGGGAGGGCTGGGGAAGGGAGCCCTCCATCCACTGCGGACCCATTAGCCAGAACAGCAACCAGCAGAGTGAGGGCTTTGCCTTGACGAGGCTGCCTGCCTTCTTCTCTCCTCTTTTTCCTCCTTTCCTTCCTCCTTCTCCTCCCCTTTGCCTCTCCCCTCTCTTTCTTGTTTGTAAGCGTTACCAATCCATATGATAAATTCAGGCCACGGAAAAGGGTGCTTGGAACGAGGGTTGGAATAAAACACTGCAGTATCCACCTTTCGTTTAACCCTCATTCTTGACTTTGGTAATAAAGTTTTTAAATCAGCATTCCTCATAGGCTGTCAGAAACCTTGGCCTCGATGCAATCCTATTGGCACATCCCTAACATCACTTGTTTGACCCAGGCAGCCCTCCAAATGGCTTTGTGCTGCTGTTGAGTGTTAAGGGGAAGTGAGTGATACAGAAAATATGCCTCTTTTCTTTTTCTCCTTCCCTGCCATTGAAATGTCAGTCCGTGCAAACTCTTTGAAAGTATCTGAGTGCAGAAAGGCCTCCCTGCTTCCCCGTCATTTTCCCAGTCTCCTCAGAAGCATACTCTGTGATAGAGTATGAAAGGAGACCATTGAAACCTGCATAGAATAACTCTCCCCACGGATTTTTACTTGAAATCCAAAGGATTTGTAAATGGCACGTAGGTAAATATCAGTTTGATTCATTAGCATTGCAGTGACTATATATATCCCCTAAGGATGAAAAAGGTTATTCCTCACAAAAGAGAAAAACAGTTAGTAAACTCGGGATCTGAAGTTCATAAAATAATAGTGAGCATTTATTGAGCACTTATCATGTGCCTGGTAGAGTGTGTGAAGCATTTTTCATCTCGTTTCATCCTTAAGTCATCAAAGCAGGAAAATCCCCATTTTACATATGAGGAAACTGAGGCACAGAGGTTAGGTGTCTTCTCCAGGATGACACTTGGAGAATCAGAATTCAAACTCACCTCTGTCTGACCTTGCCCCTAACCATTAGAACACATTATGTTCTGTTTATTTATAATCCTTGGTGCAAAAGTAATTATGAGCTCGCCTAGAAAATAGTTTATGGGTTGTCAGTGTAAGTTGACAGTCTTGCCTGGCTGAGCCTAGGCCCTGATGAAAGCCAAAACAATTAAAATTCAGATGAATGTGTGGTTCCTCACGGCTCTAATGACCATGGTGTCACTTAATGAAGTAGAATATATCACTTCAGCCAGATGACTACTGATGATTTGAAAGGTGTAAATAAAATGTTTATTAATGACGTTGTTCATTAGCTACATCATTTCTGTGTATTAAACTATATTCACCGGCCTGGAGTTTGCCGTGGGTTTTGCTATTGTGTGTTGTTTGCTTTTGTGCTACAGGATTTTGTTGTTATCTAACAGATGAGCGTTTCCCAAACTGGGTTCCGCAGCATATTAGCTCTGTTGTGTGTTCTAGGTGTTCCGTGAACAAGCGTCCTACAGTCAAATACATTTGTAAAAGGTGGGGCACATTAACATCTGAAGTGTGCTTGTTTACTGCAAGACTTACGGGAGCAGTTTTTATATTGTAATCTACATCGTGGATCTCTAAGATGGCAGGAGAGTTTGACCTGTTGGCTATGTTTACTGAAAGATGGGAATGCAGACCGTTTGGCTGCTGGTCAATCTGATCTCCTTGTGGCTGGTCAGGTTCATGAGTGTCTGCAGAACTTTATAGTCTCCAATTCCACTCACAAGCATCATAATGTTTCATGTGCTTTTAAAGTCTTTCCTTCCCATTCTTCTAAGAAGTTTTCATTTTGAATGAAAATTTCTTTTAAAGTTTAGGACTCCCTGTGTTTATTTACCTAAAAACAAATTAAAACATAATTTATGTGTTGGCTTTTAAACACCAAACTGTATCACATAGTTCACTGGCTCAAATAGCATGGCTGAGGATCCAGGCTCAGAGCTCCAGGAAGCAATGGAAGGTGGGGCCGAACTACAGCTGCCACAGGCCACACAGAGGGTGTGGCCGACACACATATTGCCACAGCTGTCCTGTTGCCATGACCACTGGCCCAAGGAGTTGACACTGCCACCACCCAAATAATTCTAAGTCATCACTTGCTTTATAGTATTATTTGCTCTAGATTCAAATTCTTGGGCAGGACCAGTCGATTGGCTAAGATTAGGGTACTGGCTAGCATGCATTGCCAGGATGCTGAGAGAGGAACCATCTAACCTCCTGAACTTCATCAGAGGCAAGATTCTGTCTTATCCTGGGCTTTCTCCTCACACAGTAAGGGTGTTCAGAAGTCATTTCAGGGTCTATTTGGTTAAGAGCACCTACTCAAGGACCACAAATTATTGCTGGCAGGGCTAAATCCCATGTCACCTCATTCGAGTCTCTTAGACGTTTTCACAGTTTCAGTTTTTCTCATATAAGCGTGTTCAGTCTTTTAAGGAATATTGAATCTCCCATATACCATGCGCTGGGGTTCCTCTTTCTCTCCTTTTCTGAGATTTTATGATTAAACATTCCCATGTAGCATTTTTCTGGTGATAAAGCACTGGGGTAAGAACATTGTTTTCACAATGAAATTTTAGAGAGCCTCAAAGTTAAAATGAAGATGACTATCAGAGGTATCCTGCAGATGCAGCGAAGAGTCATGGTTGGAAAAGATAATTTGCTCAACAAAAAGAAAGAGGAAATAACAGCACTAAGGGAATTTCTCAGGCCCCATCAATGGCCACAGTTAAACTTTCTTATATAAATTGAAGGTGGGGTTGGAGGAGTCAAGGACCTGCAGCCCATCACGTCGAGAAGTTGACTTGCTTCAGCACTGCCTAGTCTCACAGGCAAGCGATTCCCAAACACTGTCTTCACTTGGCCTTGTGTAGCACCAAGATGCAACATGGCCATGAGGGAAGAAGAGCAGAAGCTTTCAGAAAAAACAATGGAGGGAATGTGCCTTTTTCTCAAGGAGGCTCTCTGCCTTCCCCCAATTGTTTTGATTGTTGCCTAATTGGAGGGGTTACAGATTCCAGTTAGGTGGCAAATACGCATCTTAGCCAGAGCTCCCTAGAAAATGGAGCTTGAGGGAAATTCTTTGGTGTTAACAGCCTATAGGAAGTACAACTCTGGAGTGGGGGTGGTGGGGAAGACAGTGTGCATAGAACAGGAGTCAGGGAAGACAGGAGAGCAAATTAAAGGGATTTTATCACAGCTTTCATAACAAGCACAGTCGATTGCTCGGTTTCTCGGGATGTCTTCAGAGAGGCTGTTTGAACTACCATATGTTTTCATAGTCCATTTTGGAGAGGAAAGGGAGAGGATTTTTATGTTAGCTCTCATCTCTCTTTGGTCAAAGTTGTCCCCTGTGATATCAACTCTCCTGCATCTGGTTTTACCTCCTAGGCCTTCAGTAGCCACTGGGAGGCCAGATCTTTAGCACGTAGATCTGGAAGGCAGCATCCATGACACAAGCCACAATACTCAGGCTGAGCTTGAGATGTAGGTGAGCGTGGCTCTTCCCATCTTCCATGTCACTGGACCATCTGGGAAAGACTGCACGTGTCAGAGAGCCCCACAGTGTCTCATGCCTCAGTAGCAACAGGAAATCCCAGGAACAAGAGGCAACAGGCTGAGAGAAACAGAGGACTGCTACAGTCCTAGGCAGTTTTTCTTAAAGGGACCCAAACATGGTGCATGGACTTACTCAGACTCACTCCCTCTGAGCTCCAGCACTAGGGCAGCAGCTCAAAAGGCACCAGAGACATACAGGGAGGAACTCACTTGTCCAGCATCAGGGAGAGAGCTGGGAGAGAGGTTTCTTCCAGACAGAAGTGCTGGCAGAGGACATTGTTCCTTTGATGAGCCCCCACACACAGAGAGCCAGCTGGAGGATGCCATATCTGAGTCTCCATCAACATGGCTCACACTGTTTGCCCTGCCTTGGTGATTCCCTGAGGCCCTGCTCCACCCAAATTTCAGGCCCATCCAAGTTGTTTCCAATGGCTTTTCCATATAAATGTCCTGTCTTAGCTTATGTTTAAATTTTCCTAAATCTCTCAAACAAGCAGTATCTGGTTTCAACATGTTTCCTTTCTCTCACTAAGTGGCCCCTGGCCTGGCCCTAGCAACAGCCAGCCTTTGTTCACAGCTTGGCCTCTCCTGATCACTTCCAAGTCCAGGACAATTATCAGCTCTCTGCAGATCTCTCTGTAGCTCATAAGGGGTAGCTCAGGACAGAATGCAGGTGGCAGCTGACCTTGGCCTGCACCTCTTGAGGGGCCCCACAGCCAGTGCACCCAGAGGACAGCTTCAGATCATGCTGAAGCATCACCACCCAACCACCTCCACGAGCAACACACTCAAGGAGCAAACTCAGTGGGCACCAGAGCCTCACTGAAGTAAATCTTGTTCCATGGGGTGGACCCTTGCACAGCTGAACCTTCACAGTGGTTGGAGATCGGTGGTCAGTGGTCATAACCACTGATCATCCTGGGGATAAATCCCTTTTATTGGTAAATGAAGAATATTTTATAATTAATCACTAGAGTAGATGAAGCCAAGAATAAAAACAGCAATTTGGAATTTAAGGAAGCAAAAACACCCAATCAGTACAGTAAAAACAACAAAAAAGGGCGGGGGGAATAAAAGATAGTGCAAGGCGCCTCTGGGACAATATCAAGCATATTAACATTTGCATTATGGGGATGCAAGAATGAGAAGAGAGAGAGAGAGCAAGAAAATGAAAACTTACTTGAAAAAATAATGATAGGAAACTCCCCTAACTTGAAGGAAATGGACATACAAGTCCAGGAAGCACAGAGAGTCCCAAAGAAGATGAGCCCAAAGAGGCCCACACTATTTTAATCATAATTAAAATGCAAAAGATTAAAAACAAAGAGAGAATCTTATAAGCAGCAGGAGAAAAGCAGAAAGAAATAGGCTCTTAGATACAGAGAACATTTTGATGATTGCTGAAGGGAGAGAGATTTGGGGAATGGGTGGAAAAGGTGAAGGGATTTAGAAGTACAAATTAGTCGTTATAGTATAGTCATGGGAGTGAAAAGTGCAGCATCGGGAATACAGTCAATGATATTCTAATAACTGTGTATGGTGTCAGATGGGTGCAGATTTATCAGGATGATCACTTAGTAAGTTATGTAATATCTAGTCACCTGAAAATAATATAATAATATATGTCAACTGTAATTGAAAAATAAAAATGATTCAAAAATAACGTAAATAAATAATAAAAGGTATAAAAGTGTATAACCAGTTAAATTCTCATTTAGGAAGTAAGACAAAACAAATAAATGTTTATACAAATAGAGACTAAGATATCTACCTCTATTAGCATAAATCAAGGGTGATGGAACCTTTTTCTGCCAAGGGCCATTTGTATATTTGTAATATCATCCATGGGCCATACAAAATTATCAACTTAAAAATTAGCCTGCTATATTTGGTCAAACATGTAATTAACTCACCTCTAATGTCTTGGCAGGATCAGACCAAAGATTTCAAGAGCCTTACAGGGCCCGTAGGCCAGCCATTCTCCATCCTTGGCATAAATAAATCTCAAAACACAATGCTGATTGAGAAAGGCCAGCTCCAGCCGGATATGTACCATATTAGTGACATAAAACTAAAAAGTTCCCCACTGCACTATCTACTGTTCATGCATTTAAAGTACAAAGCAAGATTGAGAAAAACTCAAGCACATTTAAGGCAGCAGTCATTGCCGGGTAGGGGAAAAGAGAAGCAGAAGGAAGGAGAAAGGCAGTCAGACTTCAGCTATAACTGCCATGTTTTACATCTTTTTAAATAAAATGAAAATCTGGTGGAAAGTGGCAAAAATATTAACATCTGTGAACTCTAGATTGAGGCACATGGTGTCTGTTATTTTACTTCTGAACTTTCTGTGTGCTTGAAATATTTCAAAATAAATTTTAAAGAAATGAAACTACATCAAATAGGAAAGGAAAAGAAAGAAAGGGGACCACAGGCGAAGGAAGGAACAGGTGTCTTATCACCATGACCTCTTGAGGGTGATTTGAAACAAATGAGAAAGGACACTCACTCTTTCAAAAAGTGGGAGTCCATTTCAGTATAGGTGGGAAGAGGTGACAAAGAGAACATGTGTGAAATCTGGTCCTACTCCCACTTCTACCGCTAAGCAACGACACCAACACCTATACAGACTCCCCCTTCCTGACCCTCGGTTTCCTTATCTTTTAATTAATGGGTGGGAACTAGTTAATCACCAAGACGCTTTCCATTTCCAGCATTATTTTGTTTTGCCTCCTTCAGTGTTTCAGAGGGCCATATTTTCAGACATCAAAATTGCTTTCACTAGTGCAACCATATTAGTAAGGACTCTTTGGGCTTGAAGTGATAGAATTCAGCCTAACGTGGCTTAAGGAAGTGCAAAATTATTGGTTTATGTAAGATGAAAAATTCAGGACTAGGTCTAGCTTAAGACAATTTGGGGTTCAGATATGACCATGTGCCCCAGTAATTTCTTAAATCTTCCACAGTTGGTCTGCATTCACATTGGCCTCCTCCTCAGACTTCCTGTGATGGGCCAGATGGTACTTATGGCCAGATGGTGATGGTAGCCCAGCCCTTAAACTTTCTGGGTTTCCTGTAGTGAAAGAAAAACAAAATCTCTTCCCCGACGCCCCAGTGAAATACTCATTGTGCCTCGTTAGCTTTGACAGAGTTCTAAGCGACACAGTGAGCCCCTCATTGTAGACAGAGGGCTGTGCACTGCTCAGCATGACCTCTGAACAGGCGACCACTAGGACATAGCTTCATCGCAGCCATACGAGGCGGGAGTGGGGAGGGGCCACTCCCATTGAGGAACCACCAGGCAGTCACAAGAAAGAGGAAGAATGGATATAAGAATGGTAAAAACAAATGCCCACTACATGCAGCTCACAAAATTTCAGGGGTCATTTCCCAATGACAGTCCTAGAATTTTAGTCTCTTTTTACACAGAATGACAAAAGGTGAAAGGGAAATGTTAAAAAATAAAAAAAAAAAGTGCATTCTAAGCATAAAAAGAAGCCGTGTAAGGACAAACACAAATTCCAGTGTTCATGACCTAGGCAGGGGCTGATTTTGCTAGAAAGATGTCGTTTCTGTCAAATGAGCTCTAATGAGACTGATGGGTCATAATCATGGGAAAAATGGGCCACAAGATGTCCCCAATAGGAAGAGTAAGTGGTTTGTGAGGGAGCTGTGTAGATCTGTGGGAGGCAGAGGGTGACGTCTCACCCAGGGTGACCGATGCTCAATGCATCCCTGCAGCGAACAGAGCTGGGCTGGTCAGGTAGCAACTCTGCCCCGTGCCTCTGTCCGACACGGAATGTGAGACTATGCAGATCATCTGTCCTCGGCACTGTCAGGAAAGAAATTATTTTTGAGCTTCTCTCAAAACTTAGTATTTCTGAATAGATCAATCTGAATTTAAAATAAAATAGGTATGTTTATACATAGTAGGTACACAGTAAATACTTGTTGGCTGAGATTCCCCTGGAGTTAAATCATTCTGGAAATGATGGGGGCGGGGTGAAGTATGGAGAAGCATTTCTCTATCCTCCCACCCTATCTGTGGACCCAGGTATTAGAGATCTTCCACCGTCATCTTCTCACCTGCTCCATCTCTCTTTCCCACACTTCTGTCCAGGACACAACAAAAACTACATTACAATTCTGTATCGACCCCTCCAATGGCTGCAGAGTTATTACAGAAGCAGCCAGTGCGGTGTGCTGTAGGTTAGAAGTGTGCACAAGAGCCCTGAGGGGAGAGCCAGCGTTTCCCACGGCTCCTGTGATTGCCTTAGGTCGGAACCAGCAGAAGAACCCCTCTCCCGTCTCCTTTCCATTCCTTTTGCTCTTCCTGTCTCTAGGCCAGGGGTGGGCAAACTTTTTGACTCAAGGGCCACAATGGGTTCTTAAACTGGACCGGAGGGCCGGAACAAAAGCATGGATGCAGAGTGGAGCATTTCAAGCTAGTTAACTAATTCATTAAGTAGTGAATCCGTTATTTGAAAAATATTCTCTGAACAGTTTGCCTTTCGCAGTTGTGTTCATGACATCACTTATGGTGTTATTATGCTAACAGACGCCCTTCCCATCAGAGGTAAGCAGCATATGGGCCAAAGGGGGTGAAGAGAACAGAGAACCTCAGTCTACCACATAAATGAAGCAAAATGAAACCCCCAGTATGAAGTCTCCTGGCATCCAGTCATGACACCTGGTTCTTGGGTCGGGGAGAGGGAGCAGCACATAA
>NW_006289395.1:3714716-3725370 GCF_000327345.1 Myotis davidii
TCCCCGAAAAAAAAAAAAAAAAAAAAAAAAAACCCCAATATGAAGTCTCCTGGCATCCAGTCATGACACCCCGTTCTTGGGTCGGGGAGAGGGAGCAGCACATAAATATAATTGAGCTGAATCGTGGCCATTCATGGCCTGGCTGCCAGTGGTTTACTGACATAACCCGCATACAATTGCTAAGGCTAGCACAGCACCGAAAGGGTATCTCTGCTCACCAGATGCAAATACTCCCCTTATGAAGTCTAAGGTTAATGAGAGTAACATCGATGGAGCGCTCAGCCATTTCCCGGCCAGAGGCTATACTCTTTATGGATAATCCCTCATCCTACCCTCGGGCAGCCCCAGGTGCCATTTTATCCCCCATTCACACTCATGAAAAATGGAGGGTAGAGGTGGGAGAATGTCCCCAAAGACATAGTTAATAAATAGTTGGACCGAGCTCCACACCAGGTAACCTGATTTTCACCACTGAACCAAGCTGTCTCCTGATGAAAGAACTGCAACAGGGTGAGAGGCAGGGATGTGCTCGGTCTTTTAAAACAGTGAGAGCGGAGCTCATCCAGCCTGGGGAGCTGTGAGGTCAAGGGAGGCACATGTGTGATCCAAAGCAGCCCGCCCCGCCCCGCCCCGACCCTGGCCAGGCTGGATTGAATGCAAATGCCGTTTCTGCTTAAAAGAATGAGGCTAAGTTTGGGGACTGGGTGGTGGCAGCAAGACTGTCTCTTTGGGGAAGACGTCAGTTCTACCCATCTGTAGCAGAATGCCTGGCGTGGCTGGAGTTTGTATTAGTCACCGATTGCTGCAGAACAAATCATCCCAGTGTGTAGCTTAAAACAACACACACTGATTACCTCCCAGTTTCTGTGGGTCAGGAATCCAGGCCAGGCTCACCCATGTGCTCCTGGCTAACGGTTTCCCATGAGGCTGAAACCCAATCCAGGCTCAAGTGGGGGAGGACCCACTTCCCAGCCCACTCGGGGTTTGTGGGCAGGATTCGGTTCCTTCTGGGCTGCTGGACCAAGAATGGCGTTTCCTTTCTGGCTGTTGTCTGGATCTGCCCCATTCCTTGCCACATGGCCCCCTCCAGCAGGGCAGCTTGCTTCACCACAGCAGTGGAGAGAGAGGGCCAGGGAGAGAGGACACCAGCAGAACAGAAGCCAGTCTTTTGTAACCTCGTCTCTAAAGGGACACCTTTCACTGTTCAAGTCCCTATGTCCAGCCTACATTCCAGGGGAGGGTTCCACCAGGGCAGTGATGTCAGGGATGAGCACCCCACCGCCATTCAGGGGGTTTGACCCCACAGCATCCAAAGCAGGTCTGTGCAACTGAGCTCTTCTGCTTAGGAGAGCTCATCCCTCATAGGAGTTGGGGGGTGGGGGGAGGGGAAGCGGTAAAGAGGAACTTAAGTCGTTAACCGCATTTACCCTTCAGGTTCAAAGTGATTATTAAATCATGCCCATTGAGGTATGTGAACAGGAAAAGGAGGGAGCTAATGTTTATTGCGGCCTTATTTCATGTGCTCAACACTAGGGGCATCCCAAGAAAGGTATTATTTCCCCAGCATCCGGAGGAGGAAACTGAGGCTCACTGACTTAAAGAATTGGCTACAGGTCACCCAGCCGAAGGGGTGGTGTCTCCCAGACCCTCCACGCACATTCTTTCCCCTTAGCCACTAGTACTGTCGCTAGTCCCAGCGCTGCCGGCCTCTGACCTCTTTGTCGAGCAACTAGTCCCGGCCCACATGTTGTGGGTCCAAGTGAAGCGCCTTCCTTCCAGGCCCAAGTGTTTAACCGAAAGACCCTTAGGAGGCCTCTTTGCCCTCTGCCATGGCACCAGCAAAGTCTGCATCCCTGAGTGATGGTGAGGAGGGACCCTCTCGTCCCCCCAACCCACAGTGAGCACACAGCGTGAGCAAGAAACTCTTGTCAGGAGTCACTGAGGCCTGCGGGAGAGCGTCACAGCCTCCCTCCAGTGCGCAGTGAGGAGAGGGTGGAGGAGCAGGGTGGGTGGGGGCGGAGGCTGCCTGGAGAGGAGCGCTAGTTCTATAGGTGGCCGGGCAGGGACTCCGCAGGCCCTCTCCTCGCCTTGGCACCAGGGCTGCGCGATGTCCGCATGCCGACAGATTCTACTTCTGGGCACCCTGGATCCACTTGGGACCAGAGGGCCCAAGGGCACCTTCCCAGGCAGGTGTGCACCCCGCCGCCCCATTCACTCAGGCAGCTCCTCTTTGGAACCACAGTGCAGGGATAGAGCAGGGCCCAGGGACCTGAGCAGGTTCCCCATGCCCAGCACAGCAGGGACAGCGTCCTCCCAGGAGAACCGCTGTCCATGGGACCCTTGGTGGCGGAATGGGCGTTGGCTCCCCTCCACTGGGCTGGGCTCGTTCCCCAGGGGCTGGATGTCCGGGAGGCCTGAAGCACAGATTCATATGCACCCCAAGCATCAGCCTCCGCACAGCCTTCCACTGAGAAGGTATTTCCTCCTGCCTGCCTGAGTGGCCCGCCAGCAGCTCACTCCTCTGGCGGTGGCTCCTCTCTGCTGTCCTCTGTCCCCCGGGAGCTGCACTGTCCCCCCAGGAGCTGCACTGTCCCGCAGCTGCGCCCCCTGCAGGCACATCTGCATGGGCACAGTTCCCTGGCAGGTAGTGGGCCCTCACACAGGCCAGGCAGAGATGCCCCTCCCCTTGTGACCACACTCCACCGCCACCCAGGGTCCTCTGCCTGCTTCAGACTGTGCTCAGAGACGGGGGTATGCCAGCCGAGTCAAAGGAGCAACACTGCCAATGGCACAGCGAGGCCAGCTTTCCTACAGGTCCAGGGAGAAAGCACCTTCCTGAGGAAGCAGCCTTTGGGCACCTCCAGCTCTGAGTTCTGCTTCTTTGTGCTCAAGTCTGAGGTTCATTTTGGAGGGACTCCTTCAAACTTCCACCCTGTGAATTGGTACCCACCCTCTGAAAACCCCACTGCAGGGTCTGACCCTCAAGAGCTGTCTGTCCCCTGTCCCTCTCCATGCAGCCGCAAGGCTCCTTAACCCTAAAGTATTCCATCAACAGACACACCCATTCCTGGGGGAGGCACTCTAGTACCACCTTCTCAGCTAGAGTTAGATACTGAAAGGCACAAGAAAAATAAAACAGAGTAGCCGTTCAAGGCCGCTTCTGTGTTTTAACTTCCACCGATGATACCTTTGGAAGAATCTGAAAGAATCGCTTCTGTTGCTAAAGAAAGCTGAACTACACTGACCTGTAGTTCAGCTTTCTTTACAGGAGGAGCAAGCTGAGCCAAATGCCTGGCCTCCAACAGAGTCCCTTCCTATTCTAGAATCCTAAATCAAGTTTGCTTGTAAGAAAAAAAATACAAAGATGCAGGTTCACACGGAAGGTCTAAGTTCTTGCAGGAGAATAGATGTTAAAAGGTCAGGAGGGATGATAAAGTCCTGAGGAGCAATGGTTCATTGAGAAGACGCTAAAAGAATGAAAAGCAAAGCTAGATGTCCCGACTCCCCACTTCTGTGGGGGAGAAGGGGGTCTGCTTTTGGCTGTGGCACGTCTCCTGGGACTTTAGGTACCATGGCTGCCTCTTTAGAGTCAGTGAATGAGACATTTAGTGATCTGCAAGTTCTAGTTTGCTGCCCTAGTTTTTATACTAAACCTGCCTCACCGAGAGTCCTTCAGAGAAAGGCAGAAATGAATGAGGCACAGGACTGGGGGCCACCTGAACCCCAGGCTGCTGCTTCGAAAATGTATGCTGTCCATGGACAGCTATAGAGGGATTTGTGTCTGTTACAGTTATTTCGCTTCAAGCAATGAAAAACGACCCTGCCTGACTTAGTAGAAAAGGAATTTATTGGTAAGGCATTGAATAATTCACAAAAACAAGAGGGAGAAACTACCCAAATGTCCATCAGCTGATGAGTGGATTTAAAATGGGCTCTATCTATGCCGAAACCGG
Organism: Myotis davidii; assembly: GCF_000327345.1. Taxonomy (NCBI): domain Eukaryota; kingdom Metazoa; phylum Chordata; class Mammalia; order Chiroptera; family Vespertilionidae; genus Myotis; species Myotis davidii. The sequence continues at coordinate 3,718,670 of NW_006289395.1, forward strand.
TTTGGCTCAGTGGATAGAGCGTCAGCTTGCGGACTGAAGGGTCCCAGGTTCGATTCCGGTCAAGGGCATGTACCTGGGTTGCGGGCACATCCCCAGTGGGAGATGTGCAGGAGGCAGCTGATCAATGCTTCTCTCTCATCGATGTTTCTAACTTTCTATATCTCCCTTCCTCTCTGTAAAAAATCAATAAAATATATTTTAAAAAAAATAAAAAATAAAATAAAATGGGCTCTATCTGTACAACAGGCTATTGTTCAGCCATAAAAGGAATGGAGTAATAACATGGTACAACATGGACAAAACTTGAAAAAATTGTGCAAAGTTTAGGAAGCCAGTTCCAAAGGACCACATGCTGCAGAGTCTCTTCATAAGAAAGGTCCAGAAGAGGCAAATCTGTACAGACAGCAAGGGAATGAGTGCTTCCTGGGGCTGGAGAGCGGGGCGAGTGGCCAGTGGCTGCTGATAGAGGCAGTTTCTTTCAGGGGTGATGAAAATGCTTTAAAATTGATTGTAGTGATGGCTGCACAATTCTGTGAATACACTAAAAACCACTGGGTTGTGTACTTAAAATGGGGGGATTGTGCAGTATGTGAGTTAAAGCTCCATAAAGCTGTAATATTTTTTTTAAAGATTACAATCAGAAAATCTTTAAAAAACATAAAAAATAAAAAGGGAGGATGGAGATCCTGGCTGAGAAATGCTCCCATGGATTGAATGACCTTCAGCCACCTTGCCCTGATGTTTGCTTACTCCTCTCAAGATGCAAAGCCCCAGGGGAGCATCTTATTGATTTGCTTGTGGATTTGCAGTCTAAACAAGACGACATCAAATGGAAAACAGGTAATTGCCAAAAGGAAATCGAGAAGCTGTAACCAAAAAAGGAAAAATGGAGAGAAGAAGCCAAAATGAGTGCCTACTCACTCCAACAATGACCAGAGCCCAGTTTTATACCCTGGGGCCTCCTTCTTTTGGATGTTGTCCAATCACCTAGGCCCAGACGTATCACAACTCAAATATTTTTCCTCCCCAGTTTTTTTCACAAGTATCTGCAGCCATGTCTAATACCAAGGCAAGCTGACCTTGGCCAGACCACTCCGTAGCCACCTGACCACCCCCTACTCCAAATCTTTTGCAGGTTTATAAGGATGACATTTCTCTGCTTAGCATAAAGCAGAAGTGTAATAGGCTCAGACAAACCCATCTTCAGTTTCTTCACTTGTCCCTTCACGGCTAGAATTTTCTTTATATACAAGAGAAACCTACATATCATTTTTATGTATTATTTTACTGGAACCTAGTGCCATTTTCTCCCACATTTGAAAAAGTCTTCTAGTCTAATACATCACTCTTATCTCTAGCTATGCAGCATATTCAAGTAGACTTTTAATCTGACATGCAAAGAAACATCCAAAACAGGAGCAAGAAGGAAGAACTATCACCACATTTTTCAATTGTCCTACCCTGGCCTCTCTCACAGATTTTAACATTGAAAACTGTTAAAGCGGCACTGTCATGGACTGAATGTCTGTGTCCCCCGAATTCAAATGCTAAGCTCTAACCCCCAATACGATGGTATTTGGAGATAGGGCTTTGGAAAATAGAGTTAGATGAAGTCATGAAAGTAAGGCCTTGGGCCCTGGCTGGTGTGGCTCAGTTGGCTGAGTGCCATCCCATGCACTAAAAGGTTGTTGGTTTGATTCCTGGTCAGGGCACATGCCCAGATTGTGGATTTGATGCCCGGTAGGGGGCATGCAGGAGGCACACAATTGATGTTTCACTCTCACATTGATGTTTCTTTCTCTCCCTCCTTATCTCTTCCTCTATCTCTAAAACTCAATAAAATATTTTTTCTTAACAAAGGAAGGCCTTGGTCTGATGGGATTAGTGCCCTTATAGGAAGAGACAGCAGAGAGTTCGTCTCCCCCACGTGCACAAAGAAGAGCATTTGGCAAAGTGATGCCCCTACAAGCCAGGCAAGAGGCCTGAGAATGAAACCCGCTTTGCCAAAAACTCGATCTTGGACTTCCCAGCCTCCAGAACTGTGAACAAATAAATCCCTCCTGTTTAAGTTGCTCAGTCTATTAAGTTTTGTTACGGCAGCCAGAGCAGACTAATGTAGGCGCTGAATTGTACCTGTGTTTCTACATCCACATGGTTTTCTGTAAGCTGTGCAGCTCTGTCATTCCCTTGTAAATGTAGCTGACAATTATTTATGTATCTGCGACTCTACAACTACACCATTCCCAACAGATCCCCATTATTCACTTCGTAGCATCTCTGTATTTCCCCCTTGGTTGTGCTTATGCCAATCTGTTTAACGACCTGCTTAATGTCTATTTTTCCTGGTACACTGTAAGCCTGTGAGGGCAGCGCCTCTATATGTCCTGACTCCCCTGTATCTTCTGGGATTATCACCATGACTCTGAGATAGACTTGTTGAATGAATGAATTTGAGGCAGCTGAATAACACTGACCAGTAACTTATTTTGCTTAGCTGTTATAGTACAGGATTCTATTTTAGACTCCTGAAGAGCCGAAAGCAGTTGTAAGATTTGATCTTCCACTCAGTGGTACCCTTATTGGAAATCTGTTTTTTCCAGCCATCAAGTCAAACTCATACATAGCTGTGCACATTCTCACCACCCCTCAGTTAAGACTGAAAGGGACTTTTCATTAGCCTCTTGTGTATGACACATTGGCTGCTAAGCTGTGGTGATCTTAGTTTGCTCCTCCAAGAACAGAGCTGACAGAGGGGCTGGGGATTAGGAAGCAGTAGTGAGGGACAGGAAGGTGAGAGGGAGGGGAAAAGGCCAGTATAGAGTTGCATTGTCAGAGTTGCTGCTTTAGATCCCAGAGGCTTGGTGAAGCTGCGACCTCCGGGAAGCACAGTCCTGTTCACTTTAAGGATGGGAGGCCGGGACACTTCTCCATCTGGTCCCGTCCCTTGGTGGCTCCTGTCTCTTGTTGGCATTAGTCCCCGGGCTTTCAGGCTGCCACTGGCTAAAGACTAAGAGGGTCCCCAAGGGTTTGGAGACGGCTCTGACGCAGTGCAGCCTTAAAGTGGGACACAGGTCAGCGTGACTGCACTTGGGAGCACTGTCCCTCAGAGCCAAGCCTGAAATCGGAGGAGGGATGCCACCGTGCCTCCTTCTGCGGTGCGCGGGCTCAGCAGTTTCCTTTTGCATCCAGTTGATGATGAGCTTGTCCTCTATCCTGTGAGCACACTGGCAGGAGGGATGGACAGTGAGGGGGCTTGTCAGTAGCAACTCAGAAGATTCCCCAAATGAGTAGCAAGACAAATGGTCATACCTCCTGGCCTCCAAGCAGAGCTCCCACAGCGCATCCCACTCTGAGCTTTCGTGGTTGATGCCCATTTCCCAGGTGTTTCTCCTTTACATTTTCTGATCCTGCAGGTGAGCCTCACAGGTTCTCGTGAGTGGATGTAGAGGTGGATTTGGTTGGAAGAGCAACCAGCACAGCCTCAGCCTGGGCGGGGGACAGGGGCTCTGCAACATTGGGGCTGTAGCTGCTGTCGCTACCGATGACGCGGGGCTGCTGCCCATCGCATTGGCCGTAGTGATGCCACGCATCGTGTGATGTTTTGAACCTCAGCAGGTTGAGTTAGGGTGGATGAGGACTTACGTCATAGTCTTCCACCCTTTCCCAAGGCCCTCTCACACTGCACCGCTCCCTGGGGGCTATGCCTGGTGCAGGGCAGAGGCTTGGCACATGCTCTTTGTACAAGTATGAAACAGTTCATTAGTGACCTGTTTTGATCTAACACATTATTTTCTCTAAGTGCGTCGTCCCTGTTTTCATCCTCGCCGCTCTCCAAGCAACAAGCTCTGGTTAAAAACCTAGGGTGTATAGTAACTGTGCTAGTCTGCTTGGACTGCCATAGCCAAACAGCATAGGCTGGCAGCCTAAACAACAGACATTTATTTTCTCACAATGTTAGAGGCTGGAAATCCAAGGTCAGGGTGCCTGCAGGCCTGGTGTCCGGTGAGAGCTCTCTTCCTGGTGTGCAGTCGGCAGTCTTCCACTGTGTCCTTGTGAGGCCATTCCTCTGTGAGCATGTCCAGCAGGGGGTAGGCAGTCTTATTGACTAGGGCCCTACCCCTATGACCTCATTTTTACCTGTATTACCTCCTAAAGCCTTTGTCTCCAGTTGCAGTCACATTGGAGGTTAGGACTTCAACATGACTTTTGCAGCTCATAATTTAATTCATGACAGTAAACATGTAACAGACTCATTCCTGTTGGAAAACAATGGGTTAGATCATGACTCAGGACCTAAGTTGTAGGTGATGAAGCAGGAGTTACGGAAAGGTTGGGTTCCCCAGAAGCTAACCCTGAGATGAGGGTTCGTGTGCAAGTGATTTATTAAGCACATCTCGGGGCCGTCTGGTAAAGGAAAGGGGGAGGCAGGGCAAGGCAGCAGAAAAAGGGGATATGCAAACTCAGGCCCAGACCTGAGGACAGGTACTCTAGGGGTCCTGGAGTGTTCATTATACCCAGATATGTGCTCATCTGGGGCTAGGCTTTCCTACTCCTAAACCTGCCAATCATCAGCTCAGTGCTTGCAGGGGGACATACATTTTCAAACTATTCCAATTCTCCGCACCAAGAAAATCCTTCAGAGAAAAGAGGCAAGTATGTCTATTGCGGACAAAAGCACACTTATCTCAGGGAAGGGCGCGCAGAGCGGTGAAGGGGACCGTAGGAACATAGGTGGGCCACTGACAGTTAAAATAAAGGACACAGTGTATCTAAGCGTGGGCGGAGAGGGGGAGCCAGCAGCCTGGGCCGCGCTCCGTCATCCTGCCAGCCATGCCTCTCAGACCGAAGGCATAGACACTTCTCAAAGAGAACATAAGCGCATACTTCATGTGCAAACTTCAAACACCGGCAGCCTCTTAGTCTCCTAGGGAAAAACACACCAAACTGCCTGGACTCGAGTCCAGCATATCCACCTTGAGTCCTGGATCTACCCTGACAAATGGTGTGGCCTTAAACCAGTGCCACCATCACTCTCGTGAAGTAACCAAGTCCAGCTAATCCTAAATGCCATCTATAAGACGGGCACATCCCATAAATAAAGCTGCTCCGGAGCGACCCGCCCTCGGCAGCACTCACGGAGCAGCAGTTCCTGCTCCCGCCCTCATCCCCTCCCATGCGCAACCGCAGGCTTACTTCTGGGGGCATCTGAAGGCAGCTCCACCGCCCTGGTTTCTCTTTTGGTCTCAGGATTTTAGCACTTGGCGAGAGAGGGTGTTATGGTCTGATGACAGCTTTCCCTTCCATGCTTTCTGGCCTTTTCCCGAGAAGAGAGGAGATTCCTCCCTTTATGAGGGAAGCGTGCTGAGGGGACGGGCAGACCCCGATCATGCTTCAGTGGGAAGGAAAAGACCACCCAGGTGGGCCCTGGGTGTGCCGGTTGGTGCGATCAGTCATGCATCCAATCCCTCTTTCTTTCCACATTAGTCTAGTATTAATGCTGAGTAGGAAACAAAAAAGACCGCGGGTGGGAACCTGCCCTACAGGACAGTTCCCTCCTTTAGGAGCCATGGACAAGGGGAAAGAGGTGTAGAAGGGAGGGCTCGTGGGAACCAAAAGCAAATGTTGGCTACTTTCTAACAGGTGCTAACTCTAGCCAACAACGGCTGCCATCCGGAGACTTCGGGGGGTTCTTTGAGAGGAGGGGGATATGGAAGAAGGGGCGGGGCAAATGCCCCTTGAAAGGACAACCTATAAATCCCCGATCCCTGCTCTCCCTCTCCCTCCTTTCCCTCTCCCCGCCCTCCTCCCTGCACTCCTGTGGGTCCGGACTTACTCCCAGAGTGAATAAAGCAGCAGTGCAGCAGGTGGAGAGAACACGGGCTTTTTATTTGCATCTAAAGAGCCTTGGGGCTATTTCCTTAAATCTTACTATGTCACTCACCTCTCTGTGGGTTTGGACAAACCATAGTTTCTCTAAGCATCAGTTCGATCATCGACATTGGGTATGAAAATCAGGGATAATGTAAACAGAGGCTCTTCAGTTCCTCTTCCGGCCTCCACCTCTGCTGCTGCCTGCCTACCCCTGGCCTGGCAGCATCAGGTGTAGCGCGTACCTAATAGTTGGCAGGTGGGTTTGGTCCTGCCTGGTCTCAGGTGTGCTGTTCTTACCACTCCGTTGAGAGACAGGAGAGAGGAGGCCAGGTAAGATGCCCAGGTGCAGAGAGAAATAGCCAATCGGGAGAAGAGGGAAGGACGGGAGGTAGTGGAGAGGACAACAGGGGGGAATGAGGAGAGAGAGGAAGGAGTGAAGGAGGAAAAGAAGTTGAGTTCCTCCCCCATCTTCCCCCAGAGCTCAGCCTCTCCTAAGAAATGAAGGAGCTGCCTTCCTCCACAGTCCAACTCCACACCCGTCTCCCGACCTTCCTGGTCCCTGGCCAGGCTGAAGCCCTGACTGGACCTCCCCAGGCTGCTATCCCTGAATTAGCCAACCTAGGATAAATTCAGGAGAGGAAACTGAAAGAAACTCAAACTACCCCCATGATGAAGGGTTGAAAAGAGAAGACTATGAGGACGGCCATGTGAGGGTCTTTTCATTTGAATAAGGGCTTAGATATTCTAAAAAATGGACCCATTCAGAACATTCAGGGACAGACATGTTTGGACTCCTCAGCATAGGAAGGTGTGAAGCCATCCGAGCCACA
>NW_006289395.1:3725391-3729759 GCF_000327345.1 Myotis davidii
AATGCTCACAGGTAGACGTGCTAGAACTTGGCTGAGGGAGGATCTGATGCGGGATGGCATTGACGACCTTGAGAGCCACTTCTGATTTGAGCTCCATGAACAAAGATAAACAAACAAACAAAAGACTACAGTGACTCCAATGTTCTCCACAGTGGGTGTGTATATGGTGGGAGGTAGGAAGGAAGGTGTCATCATAGATTCAAGATTCAAACCCAAAATATATCCACACCCACTAGGAGTTTCATAGTATTAGACGTTTTCACCTGCATTAAGTTGACATGCGTACAGCATTCGGCCCCTTTTTCACTCTGACTTCCTTCTGTGGACTCTGGGCCATGTCTGGTCCCATGATGAGCACCACTGACCCACTGTTGGGGAGCCCCGTGTCAGAAACTTCCACGGGAGCCTTCTGTGGGCGGTGAGCAGCTCCATGGACACCTCACCTCAGCTCAGTGGGAGAAAGCTGGAGGCCTTCCGTCCTAACAGTTAGGGCCCAGGGCAACTCCTCAGAGGCAGAGCAGGACCCAGCCAAGAAGCAGCAACTGCGGGGCTGCCTCCTCTCCCTTCCCTGTGCCCTTCCTCCCTCTGCCATCTCCTCTCTGCGCATACAGGCCTTCTCCATCGCCATCACCATCACCCTCACAGCCCTGGACCATGCCTCAGGGATGCGCACCGATATTCGGCACCTGAAGCTTGGAATACTATTATGTCTCAGTATTGTTCCCCTATTTCATTGCTAAGGAAACAGCCTCAGGCTCAAGGTCACAGGATGGCAGGTGAACGCTGGACACCAATAACAGATTGTCCCGCTGGGTCAGCCTGAAGCTGACCCACCTGATCTGCCTACCAGTAGAGCCTCCTCGGTTTCTGGCCTTTTCTTCTCTCACATGTCTCTCAGGTCTCCCCAAAACTACCTGTTCTTTTAGTGACCCCATCCGAGCACCCCGTGCCCTGAAGAGCACAGCCTCTGGGCGCAGGTGACCCTGAGCCTAGCCCAGCCCGGCCGTCACCAGCAGTGCAGCCGTCTATAGGGACCTGACCTGTCCCAGCCCTGGCCGCCTCCCCTGTACCCGGGACTAATAGCAGTACCTCCTCAGAAGGCTGTTGTGGGGGCTCAATAACACAGACAAAATATTTAGCTGTGCCTGACACACACAGGTCATTGGTACTGTCTGTGCCAATGACTTTCAGCCTTTTTCCTCTCATGGCACACATAAACAAATTACTAAAATTCTGCAGCACAGTGAAAAATCCAATATTTTTTGCTGATTTGACACCAAAAATCAGGTATAATTTTGATTTATTCACACTGGACAGCTATTGTTGTGTTGGCTGTTGTTATTTTTTTTGCTTGACAGTCTCAGGGGAGAGTCCAGGCACCTGACATGCAACAGTCAGGTGTTGCATGTTTTAAAATCCTTGGGGCGCAGCTGCTGCAAAGCACTGCCCTACGCTGCTACTCCAGTGATGGAAGTCTGCCTGCGCACAGGATGCTCCTGCAGACGGAGCTCGCACCACCTGTGGGCCGCTGGGCAGGAGGCGGGGGAGCCCGGGCAGAGGCTGCAGGCCCTGGGCATGCAGCAGGGCATGCCCTGGGCTGGGCTGGCCATGGGCGTCCCCTCTAATGATGTCTCACCTTCCTCTTAGCCGGGCCACTGCTCATTAGCTCTTCCTCCTGAGCTGAGGCAGGGAACGAGAGGAGACAGGGCTCAATCCTGTCCCTCCTGGCACTTCTCAGCAGAAAAGGAAACGGGGAGCTCAAGTAGACTAGCGGCGAGGTGCGGTTGGAGTGCCCACGTTATGCTGCGGTCTGCCCACTGTCTCCCCTGCAGTCCTGGTGTTTGAGTGGAGGTGGCATTTCCGGCTCTGACCCCTGCTTGGCCCAGCCTGAGAAGCCTGGGCCTCAGCAGTCCTGAAGGACGCTCTGTGATTGGAGTTCTTTTTTCTTGCAGCTGCCTGAGCCCTCAAACAAAGGCTGCACATCTTAGCATAAAGCGTGTAGCCAGGATTTCGCACAGCGAGATTCTGGCTTCAGCTCCAGCCTTTGCTGTGTCAGCCGCTGCATCTCCATCTCAGAAATGGGCAGCATGATGCCCTCACAAAGAGAGGGATCGCCTGTTTATCTCCATTCATTACTCAGCATTTATTCTGCAAATACTTACTGAGCTGTAAGCTGTGTACTAGGCACTGTGGTGTGCTAAGAATACTATACGTGACAATACTGCCACTACTTCTACTAGTAATAATAGTTCATGTGAACTGCCATTCATTGGGTGGCTACTCTGCATACACGGCCTTACTTGGCTTTTCTATCTTAATCATTGCAACTACCCCATAAGGTAGATGCTATTATGATGCCTATTTTTCAGAAAAAGAAACCCAAGCACAAAAAGTGTATGTAACATGTCACATCTGTGCCTCTGCTAAGGGCGGGCGCATGGACTACAGAGATAATGGGCACATCACTCAACTTCACGAAACCGACTCCAGGGCAGTTCTCAGCCATAGGATAGAAAGTTACAACATCACAGGATTTGTGCTGTAACAGAAACAATAATGGGATAGAACTGTTCTGAGGACAAAGAAGGAAGGTGTCCATTTTGCCTATTGAGGTGGGTGGGGGTAGGGGAGGTCAGGAAAGACTGGGAGGTTGGAGACATGTGAGCTAGACGGAGGTCCCTTCCCTTCTGTAAAGGACTTGACACATTGCACCGTAAGTGACAAGTAGGAAATAAAGTCAGGGAAATGAGAGAGGTGTAGAAAGGTCAAGATCAGGAAAGGAAGTTTATGGTTCTGTTCCTGTTTCGTGAGAACACCATACGGCATTTCACACAGTGATACAGTGTGAAATCCCTCTCTCAGGGGTTAAGAAACCTCAGTGAGACCCGTGGTCCTCCAGGGTGGCCAACTGCGGTCCACCTGAGATCACCCTGGACCTGTGAGTCGGGGGGATGGGCAATGTGGATTCAGATGTTCTGGACCAAAACAAGAATAACAACAATGACAGGAAAATCTGTCCCAAACCTAGTCATTCAAGGAGAAGCCTCTAGTTGCCGGCGTAGATCCGCATGGAGCTCTTCTCAAACGGCCAGCCCCGGTGGCTCACACCAAGGAAAGCAGCAGCAGAGATTACTTAACGATGGTTTATGATTCTCCTGAGAAAGACCAGGAAGTCAGAAACCGGCTGACATAATGACTGAGAATCAGTGAAGGAGAATCGGATGTGACTGAGTTTCCTGGCCACCATGTCAAAGAGGGAAAGGTGGCATTTATGTACCTCTGGGTCTTAGGGAGATAGAGGCTTGCCTGTTCTGCTGAGGAGGCCACGAATTTCTTGGGGTCAATTCTAAAATAACGATTGCATGGTGCAGATGAGTTATGTAGAGCACAGTGAGGGACCAGAAAATGCAGGTGTAGAGAAGTGGTTTTCATACAAGTTTTTACAAATAGCCTCTGATGAAGCTGGAGGTGTAATACTAAAGCAAAACCTGGTGGAAGTATTTAGAAGAGGATTTGAATAGCACTTAATATTCCCGAAAGAAGAGGTGTGATTGTCTGCTAAGCATCGCTGTACACATACTAATACATCCTTGTCAAATCACTCAGAGCAACTTAACATTAATGTGTTTTAGCAATGCAAGTATACTGATAATAGTCAAGAATATTCCATCCTAATTCCATGATAGCGTTGCTTGTGTGGTTTTGCCCTCAGCCACTGGACATTTATTCTGGACATTTAAACTTCACTGACATGTCACCAGCCTACCGGGATTGAGCCCCTGCTATGTGTCAGGCACTGTGCTCAGTACTGGTGATGCAAAGGTATAAGAGGCAATGTCCTTGATCTCAAAGCGCTCCAAGGCTAGGGAAGGTAGCTGATAGCAATAGACAAGGAGGGTTGGAAGGTGGCAGCTGTGGAAGCCATGGGATCCCAGAGGAAGTAAACAGGATCTCTTATCTAGAGTAGAAAGAGGTGGAGCAAGCTTCTTTAAGGAAATGACCGGCGGACTGGGTCTCAGAAGATGTGTAGGAGTTGGCCAGCCTGAGGAGTAGCTAGTGAGGGAAGATATTGCCTGCAGAGGGAGCAGCCTGAGTCCAAGCAGTGTACTTGGAATGGACTGTGTATCAATTCACTGGGTTGGTCACATGAATCTGCCACCTGTGGTAGAAATGCATGGAACAAAGCATATACACATACACTGCCTTTGTCTTTGGTGGAACTGATTTCAAAGACAAAACTCAGAGCCTCAGGAATATGGAGACTCAGCAGCTCTCTGCCCTTGCTGTGCGTGGCTGCGCTGTTCAAGCACGTTGGTGCTAATTAGCCGTGGCTCTGACCTTTAGAATCCACCACTCCGCATCCAGTCC
>NW_006289395.1:3729985-3743097 GCF_000327345.1 Myotis davidii
CACCAAAGGCTGCTGTCCGGAAGCACTCTCAGACAAATACCTGGTGGAATGAAATTGCAGCAGACAGATGGAGATGAAGTGCCCATGTGGGCAGAGGCGTGGGAATAGATGCAGTTTCTGGCTGTGTTCAGCCTGGGAGATGAGTCTTTGTTCTTCTGTCTGGAAGTCTCTGCCCAGCCACCTGACCCAGCTCCTCCTGATCCATCTGCCATGGTGTGGGGCCCAGGACATTTTCATCTTGTGTCTGCCTTCATGATTTTTGTGCAAAGTCACTTATAGTTTGAGCTGCAGGTTCCTTGTCTGAAAGCAGTAATAACAGATACTTCCTAGATGTGGGAGAAGCCAGTGAGACGTGGCTTCCAGAACATTCTACGTCGTCCATCTGCCACCTGAAGAAGCAGGTGCATCTTCTCACCAGTATTTGCCTAGCTAAAGTCTTGACCTTGTGGTCTTGCTCCTATCTAGACTCCTGGAGTCCAGTCTGAGCCTGACATCTCTCAGACATGTCTCCCTCTTGCTTCTTCCAGAGGAAACAGAGACCCATTGCTTTTGCCTCAATAACAATCAGCTTTCTTCAGATGTAAATAAATCCATGGGCATGTTAAACAAATAATACATGGTTAAGCACAAGAAATGGTGTCCAAGTGACCTTCAAAGCCAAAGACCTTTGGTTTTCACAGTTTTCAGAGGAGAGAAAGTAGGAAGGAAATAAGGAGAAGGAGGCATCTCTCAATCAGGGATGATATATGGGGCTGGGCTAACTCACCCGGCCTGGAGCTGCTGTCTCCTTCCCAGAAGACTCTGGGGAAAGTGGCACCGTCTGTGAAAATAATGAGCAGCTGGTAGTGAGCTTCACTGCAGTGGACCTCAGAGAAGACCCCCCACAGCACTCCGGCAGGGACTGAGTCAAACGTGGGGTAGAGCCACCTCCCTTGAGTTAACACAAACCTGTTAATGCCAGGTTCATTAACAGTTCACCCACTCCAGCCTCCGCACGCTTATTTTTCCAACTAACCTTTTTGAGAGGAGGCAGGCATTTTATATTCCTCCATGTAGAGAACCCTTGCTGATCTGACAGGCCTCCTCAGTCCCCATCCGAAGGACTCGCAGGAGAGAGGCCTCATCACAAGCTTAATCATTTTCTCCTCCATGAATATGTCTTCTTCCCATTTCTTCCACTCTAAAGCCAAGTGCTTCATGGCTGTCAGGTTCTGTTGCTGCTGGAAGTACTCCCTGTTGTGTGGGAGGGGCATGCTATGAAAACAAAAGGCTGATAAGCAGTAGAAGGCGGAGCACATCTAAACACAGCAGTGGGCAGGGGCCACTCCCAGGGAAGGATGCTGTCCATTTTATGCTGTCTCTTCGGACCCTGCGTTGTGACTGTCTGTTGTGCACCCCCCAGGACTTGGGGTATTAGGGCACACAATGGAAATATAAGAACTGCCTTGTTTATCATCTCCCTGGGAGCAGAAGGGGGAAATGAGCAGCAAGAAGGGAAGACTAACATTTATGGAGTACCTCCTAAGCATTGGATAATTTGCCTACATCATTTACTTCTCACAAGTGCTCTGTGATCATCCTATTAAAAACAGAAAGAAGGGATGTTTCCTAAAAGCTAAGTCATCTCAAGATGAGCCAGTGGACACATGCCTCCATCCAAGTGTAATTCCACACAGACCATGTCTTTAGCTTTCTCTTAATGGTCTTAAACTCTGTGACCTGAGTGGCTTTTTCTGTGTCCCACTAGGCTTATTACTTTGGGTGACACCATACAGATGTAAGAAATGATTACCTGTACTACAGAGTTTATAGTCTCCATGGGAAAAGAAAGAAAATGCAGGAAGGAAGAAGAGCAGTAAGATGCATTGCCTGCTCCTTGAATGTCAGGCACACTTTCTGTATTATTTTGTCAGATTACACAACAGTCCTTTGTAATAGACATTAGCATTCCCATTCTATTGCTGAAGAAACTGAGACACAGAAGGGTTAAGGAATTCCCCATATTATGTAAAACTATTAATTGGATGAATTGGAACTGTGCTTCCCGATGAACTGTGGTGCCCCCAAGTGATAGTGTAAATTTCACAAAATTCTAAAGACCTTTAAGGCCAAGTTTTGTGAAGATCAGTAGATGGGAAGATAGTGGTTGAGACCTCTTGAAAGGGAGGAGTTTGAGACTTCCTTAGAGATTAGATGTGGGGTGCATGGAAGTAGAAACTGGGCATTTCATGTGTCAAAAAAAAAGCATAAGTAGAGCTTCCAGGCAAGAAGGAGGCATAGGTAAATGTGGTACTCACCTCTTCCCACAACCACATCGAAAATACAACTAAACTACAGAATAACCCATCATGCAAAAACCACTTGAAATATAGCTGAACAGAAGTCATACAATAAAGAAATAAAGAAGAAGCCACATTGAGACTGGTAGAAGGGAGGAGATGCAGAATGGTCTGGTTCTACACCCACATGTGGCAGATAAAAATCAGGAGGGATATCTTGGCTGTAGAGGTCTCCACTGAGGAGCCAGGGGTCTCAGCTCCACAATAGGCCCCCCAGAGTAGGGTTCCAGTGCCAGGAGGAGAAGTCCTCATAACTTCTGTCTGTAAAAACCAGTGTGGATTGAGGCTGATGGAGGCTGGGGCTTTTGGAGTTCCAGGCAGTTCCTCTTAAAGTGTCTGCACAGGGACTTACTTGGACTTACTCCCTCTGAGCTCCAGCACTGGGGCAACAGCTTAAAAGGCACAAGGCACAGACAGGGAGGAACTGAAGTGTCTGGCATTAAGGTGAGATCTGGAAAGGAGGCTTAATTCCAAACAGAAGTACTGGCAGAGGTCATTGTTCCTCTGCTGAGCACTCCCCTACAAGCCAGCAGGCAGGTGTCATATCTGAGTCTTCATCAACCTGGCTAACACTGTTCACTCCAACCTGGTGATTCCCTGAGACCCTGCCCCATCAAAATGCACCCCATCCAAATTAATTCCAGTCACTTTCCATACGAACATCCTGTCTTTGCTCATGCTTCAGACTTTCCTAAAATTTCTCAAACAAGCAGCCTCTGGCTTCAGCATGCCCTTCACCTCCCACTAAGTGGCCTCAGGCCTGGTACCAGTGGTAGCCAGCCTTGGCTCACAGCTTGGCTTCTTGTGGCACCTCCAAGCCCAGCACAAGTAGCAGCCATCTACAGATCTCTTTGTAGTTCATGCTGGCTGAATACAGACAGTGGCTGACCTTTTCCTCAACTTCCCAGAAGGCCCCAGAACCAGTGCACCTAGTGGACAGCTTCAGACCTTGTCAAAGCACCACCCAACTATTTCCATAAGTAACCCACTCAAGAGGCAGACTCAGTGGTCACAAGAGTCCAGCTTAAGTAATGAAGACTCAACTACAACAAGTGGGTATACACAGCCCACATGGGGGCCCACGTGGAATGCCCAGCTCAGGTAAACAGAGAGTCTGTTTACAGGACACCTACTATATTAGGCCACTCTGAAAAACCCAGAAAATGTAGGCACTCTACCTAATACATAGAAACAAACACAGAGACTTCAGCATGCCCTTCACCTCCCACTAAGTGGCCTCAGGCCTGGTACCAGTGGTAGCCAGCCTTGGCTCACAGCTTGGCTTCTTGTGGCACCTCCAAGCCCAGCACAAGTAGCAGCCATCTACAGATCTCTTTGTAGTTCATGCTGGCTGAATACAGACAGTGGCTGACCTTTTCCTCAACTTCCCAGAAGGCCCCAGAACCAGTGCACCTAGTGGACAGCTTCAGACCTTGTCAAAGCACCACCCAACTATTTCCATAAGTAACCCACTCAAGAGGCAGACTCAGTGGTCACAAGAGTCCTGCTTAAGTAAGTCCTGCTCTGTGGAGTGGGCCCCTGCACAGCTGATCCTCCATGGTGGTCAGAGGTTGGTGGTCAGTGGTTGCAGCCAATTCTTGCAGCTGATAGGCCTGAGGGTAAGTCCCTCCTATTGACATGACAGCAGCAATTAACCATGAGATGCAGAGTTTAAAACACTGATTCTAGGGATGCTCAATGAACTTAGGGGAAGAGTAGATTAACTCAGTGAGAAATTCAGCAATGGAATAGCAGACAAAAATGGAGAAAAAAGTACATAAAAGAGAATAGTCAGATATGAAGAATACAGTAACTGAAATAAGAATACATTAGAAGGAACCAACAGTAGATTTGATGAAGCAGAGAAGTCAGCAATTTAGAAGACATGATACCAGAAAACACCCAATTGGAAAAGCAAAAAGAAAAAAGAACTTTAAAAAATGAGACATCAAATGTAACAACATCCACATCCTAGGAGTACTAGAAGGAGAAGAGAGAGAGCAAGGGATTGAAAATCTATTTCAAAAAAATACTGACTGAAAGCTTCCCTAACCTGGTGAAGGAAATAGAGATACAAGTCCAGTAAGCACAGAGAGTCCCAAACAAGATGAATTCAAAGAGGCCCACACCAAGACACATCATAATTAAAATGCAAAAGTTTAAAGACAAAGAGAGAATCATAAAAGCAGCAAGAGAAAAAGAGTTATCTACCAGGAAGTTCCTATAAGATTGTCAGCTGATATTCTCCATATAAACTTTGCAGGGCAGAAGGGAGTGGCAAAAAATATTCAAAGTGATGTAAAGCAATGACTTACAACCAAGGTTACTCTACCCAACAAAATTTATCATTTAGATTTGAAGGACAGATAAAGAGCTTCCCAGACAAGGAAAGGCCAAAGGTGTTCATCACCATCAAACCAATATTACAAGAAATGGTAAAGGATCCAGAAGAAGGAGAAGAAGAAAAGAAAGGTTTTTTAAAAAGAACAATAAAATGGCAATAAATACATATCTATCAACAATTGCATCTAAACAAACAAAATAAGCAGAACAGAAATAGATGGATAGACACAGAGAACATTTTGATGGTTGCCAGTTGGGAGGGGGTATGGGGGTTCACGTGAAAAAGGTGAAAGGATTAAGCAATACAAATTTGTAGTTCCAGAATAGTCATGGGGATGTAAAGTAAAGCACAGGGAATATAGTCAATAATCTAATAACTATATATGCTGCCAGTTGGGTACAAGATTTATTGGGATGATCACTTATTAAGTAATATAATGTCCAGTCACTGGGTGTATCCCTGAAACTATTATAATGTTATATGTCAATTATATGTCAGCTCTAACTGAAAATAAAAAAATGATTTTTAAAAGCATATGTAAAAGCCTGCATTACTTACACACTGATCACTTTAAGTGGTCAATCTCTAAAAGGACTCACAAGAACCAGTTTCTATGTACAGAACAGTTTTATTATAGGATAGAGACACAGCAATGGTACAACAATAGCAGGAGAAAGTTGTGCATTCAAAGGGGTTGGAGTGCTCACGTGCAGGATGACACACAGGACATGCACTGTCCCCAGGTCTTGAACCACCACCAGCATATATGTAAAGCATCTTGGTTCCAGGAAGCCCCAAGTCTGCTCCTGATGGTGTCTCTTAGAGCTAGTCACCTAGGTATATTCCAGGTACATGACCAGCCTTAACTGTTGAAACCACTCATCTATTCCCAGCCTCTACTAAAACCTGTTGCAAATTATAAATCCAGTTACTATTACTAAACAATGCTGACAGGCTAATACATTCTGCTCCACAATAACTCACAGGCCCATGTCTAGAGAACATCATTTACCTTTAGTTAACATATCCCATAGTATTGTCTGAAGGTGGGAAGTGTGCAATCCAGAACAGTAGGATTAACCGGTGCTATGCAGGTGGAAATGCCCGTGGGCAGTGGAGGGGCTGTTGAGAAGATGGGCCAGATGTGGGGCCAGAGTTAGACAATGTGAGGCTGGCCTGGAATGAGTTGCCTGTTGCTAGTCCTTGAGGAAGAGTGAGTGCAGGGAAAGCTGAAGGTCATAGAGCTTATGGTCCCCAGGTGAGGCAAGATTAGAGACTGGATGAGTTGGTAGACTCCAGGTAATCCAAGTGCTATGATCTTATATTAAGGGAAATGGAGAAATGGTGACAAATATAAAAAGTTTCTCTTAGGAAGTTGGGCAGAGGAATAAAAACTTAGAGGTCTGGGTGAGGAAAGTGAGTGGCACATGGCAGAAAGTGGGATGTTTGCAGTTTGGTGAGGAGGAAGATCACTTTAGTATGATACCAGCTGAGTCTGAAATACAGAAGCACTGTATTTGGTTGAAGATCTGCAGGTGGTTGAGGGGGAAAGTTAGGAACAGAAATTGCAGGTTGCAAGATTTCAGCATAGAGGTCAGAGAGAGTGAAGAAATGGTGGATCTTGTAGAGGAGCGAGCAGGAGAATCGCAGATGAGGAAGACAGAGAGTGGAAGGAAGAAGAGAAATCAACCAAAGGAAGAAAGAAAGAGTTTCTTGGTTTCCTGGGGCTGCTGTAATGAACTGGGTGGATTAAAACAAGACAGTTATTGTCTCCCATTTCTGGGGGCCAGTAGTCTCCAGACTCGGCTCCATTGAGGCACTGAGGGAGTCTCTCCCTTGCCCTTCTGTTAGTTTCTAGTGATGGCCGGCAGCGCTCCTCCTCCTGCGCTATCAAGCGTATCATCTGGTCTCTGCCTGCAGGTTCACTCAGCCTTCTCCCTGTGGCTCTCTTCTTATAAGGGAACCAATTACATTGGATTAAGGACCCACAGTGTCCATTACGGTCTCATCTTAATCTTAACTAGTTCCATCTGCAGCAACCCTGTTTCCAAATAAGGTCACCTTCTGAGGTATTGGATGTCAGGACTTAAGCATGTCTTTTGGGGGACGATTCATTCTGTAACAAAGTCATCCAAGAAAGTAGGTCAAGAACCAAATATAGGGAGACAAAGAGACCACAGGAAGAGGAAGAGTTTTGAGAAAGTGGAAGGAGTTTGTGGAGATCTGATATGGGATAATAGTACCTACTTCATCGGTTCAGGGTCAAATGAATCAATACATGTTAAGCCTCTACAACAGTGCCCAGCACACAATAAATGTGATGTAAGTGTGTCCTTAAGAAGTGGTAACGTTCCAAGTAAATTTTTGAAAGAGGACAATGAATCTCTTAGTAAATGTAAGCATCGCATCAAAAGACTCCCTTGTTTGCTCCAGGAACAGCCCAGAAGCTGTGGTCCTCACCCCACGCTGGAGCTCTCTCTCCTGATGCCCTAGCCTTCCCAGAAACCACAGAGGGGCTTGCAATCCTGCATTTTGAAGTGGATGCCTTCCAGCAGGACTGCATCCATGCTGTTCTTGTCTGCAAAGATGTACCCCTTACAGAACCTTCTTGTCACCACAAAGCTCCTAGGGGTCCCTACACTCTTCACCATCATTTTAAGAGATTCTCCAGGTCACCTAGTATTAGAGCTAACCCATTTCATCCTGTTGACCATGAAGAATTGCAGGTGGGCACTCTTCTCAGCCTTGGGCTAAGATCCAGTGCAGTGTGGCAGTAGAGATCCAAACAGGGAAGAGCTCATTAAAAGCACCTTCACCTTCACTCACCATCTCTAAGTCTCCCAGCCTCTGCCAGGCTCTTACCCTCAAGCTAGCAATTCCAAATAGTCCTGGTTAGAAAAGCTCTTTGTAAATTATACCCATCACTTTCTCTGGCCAGTGGTATTCTTTACGAGACGAGTCAGGGAGGTGTCACTGTGCATGTAGGAGGCATCTACTAAATGCACATTTTTTTAGCAAGTGAATGAGTGGAAGATAGAAGGAGGGGAAAGGAGGATACATAAATGGCACTGTGGACCTCACCAGATCCTTTCTAATTCCTCACACTCGGGGTAGGGGGTTGTGGTCTGCACAGGTGCCTAGCAGAGGGAGCCTTTGCTCACTGGGGCTGTGACCACCCAGAGGAGTCCCTCTTTTTCTCATTCACCCAAAGGCATCATATGAGCTGGCAGCATCTCCATGAGCATCTTGCTTTGCAGCCAAAAACGTGGAGAAAACAGACTGGGAGTAAGCAGGTCGGAGTCCCAGGCCGGATTCTGCAGCTAAGTGAGAGTGACTCTTCTCATCTTTGGCTCCTTAAAATGATGAGTGTGTGGAGGAGAGTTTGTTTTGCACATTTTTTATCTTGTAGCTGCTGGGCCATGTCCTCTGATGAAGTTGCCCTCAGAGGTCAGTAAGCACAGTGACGAACTGAGGCTGCACTGTTGGAAATGAGGGGGGCCTGCACCCTTGAGCGCCACCATGGCTATGCCATGGCTTGCCACACGAGGTTAAGAACTGCAAGAGTTGGTGTCTGTCTTTACCATTCTCTTTGTGCTACATTTCTATGATTTTATAAGAACCTGCCAAGCAAGAAAATATCCCTTAGAGACTGTAGACAGTTGCACACAAACGGAAATGATAAGCTCCACAGTTCCACTCTAGGCTGGCTGTTCACTGAGGGATGCTTTTCAAGTCTACCTAGCAGACCTCGGCTCCCACCAGCTGTCACTCACCACTCCTCTTCATTGAAGCTTTTACATCTTTGTCTCCACCTACAATCCTGTCCGGTTCTCTACTGTGACTTATGTTCCCTCAATATTGGGAGATTCTTAAAAGAAATCAGTTCCCTGTCAATTCCTGCTCCCTCAAGGGCCTATCTGCAGATCTCTGCCTAATTGAATATTCACGGTGACCTACTGAATATTATGCCAAAAAAGCTCCATAGAGCCCTGTCTTTGGCCCTTTCTACATAAAATTCTTCTAATGTACGCAGCCTTCCCTGGGCTGTGGCCGGTGCCCCTTTCCCTTGCTCCCCCACGCTGTTCCCACCACTTCTCTCTGTCATGCATGCCTCCTCCTACTGATGCTAATCCCAACTCATCAACCCTTTATGCCTGAGGCTGCCTCAGGCTTCCAGAGAAGCCTTTTCTGCATTACACACCACCCTGTGACCACAGTCACCGCACAGAATAGAAGTTTTCCATGAACTTCCATGGAGCTAATTTCTGCACAGGGTCGTCCTAGTTTCCCATTGCCTTCCTACAGGTAGATGCTTAATGAAAGCAACATCATTGACAAATCAACTAACATTTACTGGTATTGAGCACTTACCATGCGTTAAGACTTGTCATTAATTCTTTATAAATCTTATCTTTCCTAAGTCACACCACAGTGTGTCCTGGGTAGTAATGCAAGTTTCCCACACTTTGTTTTCTCATCTGTAAGATGAGAGCATGTCTGCCTGCTATGCTGTTACGTGGGGGAAATGATGAAGGATGCAGCTTTGCAAAGGTGGTGAGTGGGCATCATTGTTCTTCCTCCTCTCCCCTCATCATTTGTTCTTTGCTGTCTCTCCTCTGGGTCTGTTTTCAGGGAATAAGAAGCTCAATAGCCCAAGCTGTGAGCTCTGCGCCCTGTAGGAAGACACTGCAGCAGGAGCAGTGGTTTCAGTGGCTGCCCCATGAGCGTAGCAGACCATGTGTTAATGAGGATGGATGAGGCCGTGTGCCAGGGAGGATTTGCACTCCCAGAGGAAACCGGATACAGATAGTCATGATGGCCGGGATGAGGAGCTTCTCTGTGACCTGCCAGACTGGACCAGGTCCCTTTGTTCAGGGCTCAAACCACCTTTGTGTCCTTGTACTAATTGGGCATCCCCTGGAGATCTGGCCCCAGATGCAGTGTCTTTTCTGAGCCATCCTATTTCCTGATAAGCAAATGGCATAAAACTGCTCCTAGAATTAGAGAGTCTCCTTGTGGTTCTGCCACCCACCCTCTGGGTGGCCTTTGATTGGTCACCCAACTTCTCTGGACCCTGATATCCCACCTGACGAAGGGGCATCCTCCCTGCCCTCAGCACCGGGCTGTTGTGAGAATTAAATGGAGTCGGGGTGTAAAAGACGTTGTGAATCCAAGACTAGACCCAAGTGTTCCATCCTTTGTGAAGTCTTCTTCACCCTCCTACATGGAATTAATGTGGATTCCTCTGGGTTGCCTCGGGAATATGAATAACGTTCCCCTGGGGTAGCTTTTCCTGCAGCCTGCCCTAGGTAAATAGGGCAGTGTCTGCTACCTGATGGATCATAATCTCTATGGGAGCAAGTGGGCAGGATACAGATCTTGTTCATCTTTACATATGCACCATATGCAGCACAGTGCCTGTCACATGGTAGATGCTCAATAAACGTTTAACGAATGAAAGAATGAAGGCCCCTCTCCACCAGGACTCAGCTTGTGAGTTATCTTTTGTGTGCTACTCAGTGTCTGGACGTAGGATATTTCTGTTGAGGCCCACACTCCCTAGCCTGGGGGACAGGCCCCTGTTGAACAGGCTGGTGATGTAATGGTAGAGTCTGGATATGAAACACAGACCCCAGCTCCTTCCTTCCATCAATTTCTTGTGTTCAGCCGTAGAACACTTTGAGGAAACTAGATGGAATCTACGAAGCAATTGCCTCTTGTTTCTGAAATTGCTTCCTTGTCTTCTGGATGAGTCCCTGAAATGGCTTCAGAGAGCCCCAGTTGTTTAATATCCAGCCCACTGATAGGAATGATTGCTCATCAAACCAGAGAACCCAAACAAGCTCAAGAGGGACCACGGAGGGCCTTGACTATAGAGGTCACAGACAAATGACTGCCCAGCGGATTGTCCAACATTAAGCAACAAACATGATTAAAGGCCAGAAAATAGGGCCTGTGAGGAAAGGATGAAGCCATCTGTGTGATTTATTGTGGAGGAGAACAAATAACAATGTGCAAGTGTGTGGGAATTTTCTCCAAGAAGGATGGTTATGCCCAGCTCAATGAGGCCAAACAGGAGAGTAGGGCATGGACTGCCACGTGAGGGGCTTTGTCCAAACACAACAAGAACTTTCCCACTGCTTGGCAGCCAGCATAGCTGGGTGTCAGAGGGTCTCCCAGGAGCAGTTTGCAATCAGGAAGAATGATGGAGCCAAGTCTAGCAAAGAAACCCAACATTTTTTGTATCTGGGGGCTGCAAAGACAGGGAGTGATGAGTGATTATAGTTCCTCATATGACTGGATCCAGGACTCCTGGGTAGCCCACTGGACAGGTGTGTGGAGAAGAGAGTCAGAGACCCCCTCCCCCACAACATCTAGTCTGTGGCTAGGCAAAGCCCACAGTCCTTGACATGGGTCCTACCACTGGCCTGGAGCATGGATGAGCCTGCAGAGAGGTGACAAATCCCTTGCTGTCTCCTAATCAGCTAATGACTGACCGGAAGACATCATTAAGGACTGCAACTAGGATAACACGTGTCTTACAACATAGAGAGATTATTTTTTTGGCATGGTTTTATCAATTAATTCATGAATGAACATTGAATGATCTTTATCAGGAACTGTTAGTATATCTACGGAGTATGTGTTGAATCTGTTAAAAATAAAAATATTTATAATACATATAAAAGTTATCTGTTGATAAACATTCAATTCAATAGAAAACTCTCTTATTTGAAAATATACTTAGAATTTGTTTCATCGTAAGGTATTGTAAGACACACAGATATGGAAACGATTGTGATTGAAGAAGAAGTTTTTATACTCACAGATCCCTAGAATCAGAAGGCACAGCATGTGGAGCAGGGCCACACGGAGAAGCACCAGGGTCAGTTAGGAGGCAGGGAGAATAAGGGGAAAGGCAAGTAGGCACATTGATGGGATGTGGGCTCTGGACTGGTCAGTGTGCATATGAAAGGCATTCTCAGAGCAAGTCATTCACTATCTAGGAATTAGCTACCCTGGGAGGGGCAGACCCTCCGGAGTCAGCAAGGCTTCAGGTGCTGAGAGCATCAAGAATACAGAAAATATAGCAAATACAACTCTATCTCCAAAGGTATAAACAGAGGAACAGTTTACAGCCATGTCGTTGGCGTTGAACAATTGGAAACTAGTGAAACTTAGAGAGATGCAAAGAAATTTCAGGCAACGCCATACAAAGAGAAAAACAGACTAGTTGGATAGGAAATGAGAGAAAGCAAGTTTAGAGAAGTAGGGCTAAGGGACAGGGAGCAGAGACTAAAGCTTGCCCACTCCTCCCCTCCCCTCTATCCTTCTGCTCTTCCTTGGGAGGGAGGGCAAAGGCAGTGTGAATGCACCATCTGTAAGGCATGCCAAGGAGGAGGAACGGCTTGTCCAGTTGGGATGCCTGCTAACTAAGGGTGCCGCCAGTGAGGGTTTCTCCCCACCATGGCCAAGAGCTCTGTCTGTGTCCCAAGATCACAGATCCTAGTCTTAACCCAGCTGTCCGCCAAGTGTAGCCAGTGGAATGGATCAGGCAACCGCTAAAACTCCCCCATCCCCTGAACTCAGGACAGTGCTGTGCTGCTACCAGGGTTAGTATTGTTAGCAGGGCCTGCTCTGTATCCATCACCAGCACCAGTGCCAATGGCTGGACACCCTCAATGAGAGCTTCCCTTTTCTTCCCTCCTCCCAGAGACGATGAATACGCTGACAAGGCTTTATCACCTACAACACCCTCTGTAATTTTAAGAGGCAGTGAATTTGTTGAACACCTGCTGGATCTAGGCATGGCGTTAGATGCTGGAATGCAGTAATGAACATGAGAAACGCAGGCCATGCCCTCGTTTAGTAGAAGGAGATAGATGATAAGTAAAATAATTAGTTTGGCAGTTTAGTTAGTTGCATACTGTGTAAATGCAGTGACCAAACAAACAAGGGTGTGTGGAGGAGAATAATAAGGTAGGCCTCTTTCCAGGGATCAGGTTTGGCTTCCCTGAAGGGGACTCATGTAAACCGAGACTGGGCAGCTTAGAGAAAGCAGCTGGCAGGGCGGAGAGAGCCTCCGCACAGACAGACGGACCGCGAAGCCCAGCGAGGGAAGACTGTGACTTGTTCTAGAAACTGAACTGAGGAACCTCAAGGAATTAGGATTTTATTTCAAAGGCAGTGGGAGGATTGGAAACAGGGGCCTGGCATGATTAAATTAATGTTGTTAAAAGATCACCTTGGCATCTCTATGGAGATTGAATTTCAGGGAGGCAAGATGGGGCAAAAACAACCAGCTAAGAGATTGTTGAATAGCGAAGTCCAGAGAGAGGGCGGTGCCTTGGGCAGCTGTTGGCTTCAGGGTGTACTTTGAATGGCAGAGCCAGCAATCGAGTGGGATCACGGGGGAGGGGAGTGAGGGA
>NW_006289395.1:3743794-3753519 GCF_000327345.1 Myotis davidii
TGTTGGTGGTGCCATTGTTGAGATGGAGAAGACCGGGGACAGAGGATGCTGGGGATATTGTTTCTGGAATTATCATTAGAATCATCATCATCATTGTTAACCCCTTCCCCGGCAGAAACGTGTATACACGTTTTCACAAAATGTTCTTTTTTCAGTCGTCGACGAGTATACTCGTCTAAAAACTTTACCTTCAAAAACCAGCTACATACGTACCATTCTAAATAATTTCATCTAGAAACTTTCTGAGGAAATACTATTCTTAACCACAAAAATGGGAAGAAAAAATAATTACAAACTGTTTTCATAACCAGCATCAAAAATATTATATAGAACCAAAATAAAAAAATTAGTCTGAAAAAGAAACGTTTTTAACAAAAAAATTATTGGGGAAGGGGTTAATGCTGCTCAGTCCCAGCTCACATCTCAGGAAGGGTGTGCTACTATCAGCACATGGTTTGGCCTTAATGCATCACAGTCTCCTACCTGGTGTCCCTGCCGTTACTCTTGACTCAGGAGTCCAGTTGCTCAACCTTGTGCTGTTGGCATTTGGGAAGGGGCTGTTCTTTGCTGTCCCGCGCATTGCAGTGTGGGCAGCAGCAGCAGCAGTCTCTCCCCTCGTCATGACAATCATGTCTCCGGACCCTGCAGATGTCCCCTCAGGGACAAAATTTGGGAGCCGCTGCTCTAGAAAGATGGGTCTGGAGCACTTGACTGAGAAGAGGATGTAAAAGTTCCCCTAGGAAGGACCTGGTAGCACTGTGGGGGCTTCTCTGGTCTCCTGGCTCTTGTATTGGGCATGTCCTGCAGCTTCTGGGTGAACCGCAGTCTAGGGCTGGGGGAAGGCCTCAATCAGCAGCAAAAATAATGCATCCACATACATACCAGGCGCCCAGGCCAAGCTCTGCCTATGATTTTCCCACTTGGTGCCCATAACCACTTATTCTTCAGACAGGAGAGTGGAGGCTCAGAGAGAGTGGGTGGCATGCCTGTGACAATGAGGGCGTCCAGGGGCCGGGGTAGGGGCAGGGTTTGAACTCAGGCCTTTGATATCAGACCCCTTGTTCTTCCCTTGTTATCACAGTTACCTTCACTGGAGACTGTGGCACAACTTGAAATGGCATCTGTGTCTGAGGAGGCCGCAGCTTCAGAAGGAGAAAAGACGGCTGCGACCCCTGCTAATGCCACCAGTTACACTCCTGTTCTCCTAGCTTGATCCTCAGGCCCAAGTTTGTGGAGCTTGTTGCTGAGGGTCCAGTATCATCCCTGGGAGACCTCCCTGGAGAGAGCCTCTGGCTGCCACACCTCACTACCCAGCCACCCTCCCCCCTCCCAGTATCAGCATCCCTACCAGCAACCTAGCAGCCCTCTCAGCTCAGGTCTCCCACAAAAGTGCGCCACACCATTACCGAAAAACAGCAACAACCTTATGCTGAACAAAGGAGGCTTTCTTTGGAGATTTAGTAAACTTGGGTCTCTCCCAATAAGAGCAAAGTGGGCAAAATTTCCACTCTCCGGTGCCTTGCCTTGGTGCGCGATCCCCAAGCATGCTCTCCTCCCCAGATATGCAGAGCACCTCACAGGCATTTCCAACCTGTCTCAGAGGCTCCATGTGGAAGCTTCTGGGCTGAGTCTCTCAAGGGATGTGAGGGGCATGGGCTTCCTTCACTCATCACAGTGATTTTTAACCAGTCCAGCCCAGGAAGCACGTCACCGTGACAAAGGCTAGTCTTTAAGTTCCTCAAGAATGATCTAATATCATTTAGTATTTCTCGTAGTTCCTAAGAAATTCCCTTGTAGAGCATTCCATAGTGTTTGCTAAATTGATGGATAGATGGAAAAATGGAAAGATAAGATGAGTACATGGGTAGGTGCATGGATAGATGGCAAGTTGAACGGATGAATGGAAAGGAGGGAGGAGGGAGAATTAAGAGGTCTTCAGCTTCAGGTCATTCATAAAATCTCATTATAATTTATTCAGCCAAAGTTATGGTTTTTGAGAAAACACCAGTGGGATGGTATGTAAGGTTTTTAAAATAAAAAATATATATACATTTGTATTAAACAGTATGTCGTCCACTTGCAGTAGGGTAAAGTAGAATACAAATTCAGGTGTTGCTTTTACAGAGCTGATGGTCACACTTCATTGTATCATATACCTGTGACTTTAATGTATGCTTTAGGGAAAACGTAAATTAGAATTATCCCTTTTATCCCCTCTTCTCAAGAGATTGTTCAGGAAGAGTGTACCAGTCAAAAGTAGCCTTGCAGCGATCAGCCGCAGGTGGAACACTGGCCCCATCAGATGCTGATGTGGCATCTCCTGCAAGTCTGTGACCTCTGCGCATGTCACCTCATCCACAAAGTGGAGATAATCGTGTATCTACTTCAAAAAGGGGCTGAATCAATGAGATCATGTTTGTCAAGCTCTTAACACGGGGCTTGGTATACAGCAAGCACGCAACAAATAATAGCTGTTATTATTCTCCACGTTACTAAATGACTCCTTTCCATAGTGAAAACCCTTCCTAGATCTTTTAAAAGGTTTTTATTGTTTAAAAACATATGGAAGCATAGAAAGGAAAGTTGCCTCAAGTCACACCATTTATTATGATAAAAGGACAAGTGGAAATCACAGCCTCCTCTCCTTCAACCCCACCCCCATTAGTTAAGTGCCTTTAACATTTTGCCGTGCTTTATTAAACATCTATGTGAGTACATACACGTATCTTCTTATACAAAAGTGAAGTAATGCTATCCATATTGGTCTAGAACTCATTTGACTTGATACGTCATGGAGAAGGTTCTTGCTCCGCTCATTTAGATCTATCCTGTTCTTGTTTTAATCGCTGCACAGTATTTCACAGTAAAAACGTGCTATCCCTTATGTGGCCAGCCCCCTGTCATGGACATTCAAGTGTAATCCTCATAGATCTCAAGAGTGATAAGATGTGGGAAATCTGCTTATATGCTTTGTGAATGCGTGCCTAGCACCTATAAAGCATTTGGGAAAGAGGTATTGAACTTAAGAATTTAAGATTGGTTTTGTTTAAATTTACAGTATACCATAGATTTTATGTTGCTTTCTTCCTATTTAGATGAACTGTGATTGGTTAACATCACAATTAGCCCAGTCCCCATGCCAACCTGGGCCCTTGCCCCATCACTCAGGAGAACATGTTTCTCATATATCTAGGGACTAAGGGGCAGAAGACTGCATTTTCCACTCTGCCTGAATGACTTTAAGTCTCATCACCTCAGGAAAGGTATGGCAGGAGGTAAAGCTGGCTTCCCTTTGCACCCAGGCCCGGTCACAGGCTCACTTCCCTGAATGCGTGTGCTGAGTTCCCTGAAGCAGCAGCTAAGAAAGCTCAGAGTTCCACCTTAGTGGGGAGGGCCTGTCCTGCCCCAGACAAAGAAAACAGGCCAAAGGGAAGTCCTTGTTGATGGCACCAGGTGCAGGCTGTTTGTTGAAGGAATCAAAAGCCAGCACTTTGCTAATGTTTCTACTCCTCTCTCTGTGAACAGAAGAAATATTCAAACCTGTAAAGAATTTTTGTGAATTTATTTGAGCCAAACTGTGGACAGTTGTCAGGAAGCAGAATCTCAACACATTGAGCTAATGCTCAAGAATGGCGGTTTTTCACCTAGTTTTATAAATGACCATCAAATGAGGAGATGGAAGTGAGTTACATAAAATCCATTGGGGATAGATTAGAGAGGTAGGAGAAAGCAAAGGGGTGGTGGTTCTATGATTGGATAAAAAGTAAAATGATAGGCACATGCTTATTTTACATAGGTCAGTACAGGATACATAGGTGTTAACAGTTAGCAATTAACAGGATAACAATAACAATGAGGGAATCTGTGGTCTCAGCCCTGGTGCCTTGGTTGTGCCCTGAGGGATCCTGAAAAAGGGAAGCACAAGTTACCCTGACATTCCAAACTTACATTTTGGTAGATGCCAAAAGACAATAGGCTCAGTTAAGACCAACCTTGATTTTTGTCAGGGACAATAGGAGCCTAGGACATGCCTACCCACCACAGACTGCTTTTTAATGAAAAAGTTTTACTTTCATACCATCCTTTGTGGTTACTTCAGGTCTCAGTTTGCAAGGCCGCCACACAGCCCTTCCCAGAGTTTTTCAGGTTAGCCTGTGGTCCCTTTACGTCCACATTTCATACTTTCAGTTGCTCCCCGTTACCCACCTCCTCAGACCAGCACTCAACGTTTTCAACCACTTGGCTTCACCCCCAAAGGACGTGGCCCAACTCTCCGTTCCCCACCTCCCCGACACACTGCGTGTCCTTTCTGCTTCCCCGTTGCTCCCTGTTCCCTCTGCCTTCCCGAAGGCATTCAGGACTTAGTACAGAGGCCACCACACCAGGAAGCCTTGGCTAGAACAATGTGTCTGTCTTTTAAATGACTTTCCTATTCATGATGCCTCTCATATTCAGCCTTGCATTGCTGCTGTTTGCATATATATGGCTATGTCCTATTAGATTACCAGGGCCTGGAGGACAGGGATCAGGCCACATGAAGCATTTTTTATTATCTGCTGTCCCCTGCATATAATAAGCACTTAATGCATATTTTAAAACATCGCACTAAGTTAAGAACATGACTTACAGCCACACTGTTAATTTTTTGAGGTGTGTTTCCTGGTTTCCCCTATCAGAACCTAGTTGACGGGCTTTCTGCACTGCATAGAGGAGATGGGTAAGGGCAGGCTTCCCGGAACAGGAGGTGGGCTGCCGCAGTGTGGGGCATAGAGCGGTGTGGCCTCAGCTGAAGGGAGGGAGGGGCAGAGGGAGATCCAGAAGTTGACGTATGGGAGGGAACTCAGAAACTTAGACTGGGCAGGCTCTTTCCTTAGTTTCCTGTTGAGTTGCTCTAGCTGTCTGCCCACAGGAGAACTGAAAGCTTCTCTAGAATGGTGGAGTCATGCCCCACCCTCACCCTCAGCCTAGCCCACTTTTGTCTACTCCCACCCTTCCCAACCACTCTTGCAGGTAAGGGAGCTTGGGGAAGAAAAAGCATCCCTAAAGTAGGGAAACAGCCCCACGCCAAGGTGCCCTCTGAGTTGGTGATAGCTCTGGCTGTAAAGGTCATTTATGGAGGGGAGGGGGACATCCAACACCCAAAGCCCCAGAGCCATCTCCCCTAAAGTGACCTTAACAGGCACAGACACGCCCAACTTGAGGTCTCCAGGGCCTGTCACCATGGAGGAGAGGGAACTGGGTGGCCCTGTGGTCACAGACAATCTGTGCTTGGACAAGTCATTTCTTTGGACTTTAGCTCCTCATCTATGAAAAGACAAGACTGGATGTAGGTCCCACCCAGCTCTACAAGGTCAGGACCTGCCTTTCTGCTCAACAGTCTAATCCCCGGACCAGCTGTTCTCTCATAACTGGGATCCTGGTGGAGGACAGCTGATGGAGAGCAGAGGAGCAGCATGTGGGCAAGGGCAGTTGCCATCCCCCCCCCCAGCACCAATGCCCTAGCTTTTTGGGGGGTCTCTAATGTGTAGAATTAAGATGGAGGAAGGGAAGGCCCACTGACCTACCTGTTACTGAGCTAGAATGTCCAGGTGATCACCACCCTCACCCACATATGCATCAGAACCTGCTGTCTGACTCCTCTCAAGAGTTAGCATTTTCCTGACTGTTTGAAAAGGTGAAGGATGAGCCTCCTATGGCTGCTGTAATGAATTACCACAAACTTAGTGGCTTAAACAACACAAACTTATTATCTTACATTTCTGGTGGTCAGGAGTCCAAAGCAGACCTCACTGAGATGAAATCAAGGTGTGAGCAGGGCTGCATTCCTCTCAGAGGCTCGGGGAGAGGGGTGTGGGGACAGGGGTCTGCTTTCTTGCCTTTCCCATCTCCTGGAGACTGCCTGCACTCCTTGGCTCCTGGCCACATCACTGTGAGCTCTGGTTCCATCGTCACATCCCTTCTCGGACTAACCTTCCTTTATCCTCTTATAATCTCCCTGTGATTACACTGGCCCTCCCAGATAGTCCAGGATTGTCTCCCCATCTCAAGATCCTTAGCTTAATGACATTTGCAAAGCTCCTTTTGCCACGCATGATCACATATCCACAGGTTTTAGGACGTCCTTAGGGGGCGTTATTCAGCCTTCGCCAGGGTGCTTGCCCCTGTCCATTCCCGAGTCGCACTAGGTTCACACCTCCACGTGTTGCCCATAACCAGTCTCTTCTCCTCAGACATCCTCTTTCTCTGGAACACCCACCCCAGACACCATGTCAGACATCATCCACCCTAGTTTACATTCAATGACCACTGTTCACAGGGACTTTCCTCATGGTCCATGTGTCCCCCTCCTGCAACCTGGCTTGTCCCTCTTCCTTTGCAACTCTTCTAGCAGATTAGGGTATTCGCCCATCTCTCCCTTCTAGGTGTCCTTTTTGCGTGTCCCAGAGGTCGTTGAATGTCCGCTAAATAGAGGGCCATGTCCCTGGGTCTTCCCGCTCAGCAGCCACAAGGAAATGCCAGAAGCTGTGAAGTTACGGGTTTTTCCCATGGGAACGGCTATTTCCTTCCTAATTACTCATTCATTCGTTCCGTGAGCATTGGGTATCTCCTCTGTCGGGTGCTCCTTTTGGCCTCAGGGTTACATTGATGAACAAGTTAGAGGTAGTCCCTAAGTAGTTCATGTTTAACTTCAAGGTTAACTCAATTTATGAATTTTTAAGATCACCCCTCATTGCTGTCACCTTGTCCATATTATGACAATAGTCCTCAAAGACTTCTCAGGGCTGAGAGCAGGTGCCTTTGTCTCTGCAGAAATGCGGAAGAGCCAAGGAAGATGGGGCCGGAGAGGGACCCATCGCCATGGTTGTCACAACCACATGTAATAAAGTCAGCGCCTCCGAGCTTTGAGCTTTTGGGGGACCAGCCCTCATCGGGGCTTCTAACAGGAAAGCCTTGTTCTCTGTCCTCCCTTGTCCTCACTTCTCTGGGAACTGGGACGATATGACGGATTCGAGAGCCTCTTCTCGAAGCCTCTTTTGGTGTGAGAGGCAAGCAGCATTGGAGTTCTGAGGCTGAGTTCAGCAGAACAGACACGGTGCCGGCCTGAAAGGAAGGTTTGCTTTGGATAAACCTCCATTCAGATACCGGAGAGCCAACCCTCCGCTTTCCCTCTGGACCGCCAGTGTGCGCAGCAAATATCCCTGCTCCTGGAGATGCAGCTTCTAAAACCGTTAAAGCTTTCAGAAGCTCCTTGATATTAGCTGTTGGTTTATTCTTTTCCCCAAAAGCTTAGGGAAGCATAAAATTTTAAAGCTGGAAGGGACCTTGGAGAAGAGATGCATTATTTAATTTATATTTTTAATTTTCCCAATTCAGCGACTGGGGGGAGATGAGTTCATCCACTGTTTCCCTTTGCTCCCTGGCCTGTTCCCCTCACCGCCCTGTCCTCCCACCAACCCTGCTTCCCAGGCCAGCTGTCTCCTCAGCACCATCCTCTGATGTGCCTTGCTCACCTGAAACACGTCCACACGGGGCCGTGGGGTCCCTGGCTGTCTATGGTTACAGTGCAGCAGGGCTTCCGTCTGCTCCAGGTATCTTCACTGAACACCTAGGGCAGCTGTGCACAGACCGGGTCCCAACTTTGTAAGTCAGGGGAGGAGCCCCCAGGAGTGCTCCCCACCCCGCCCTGTGCAGCCTGCATTGAAGGCTCAAGGGGAAATAGGCCCAGTGCCTGGTTCTGTCAGAACAGTGAGAACTGAGGGGGCTGGAGGCTGTTTTCATCTGAACCTCAGGGAGTGGGGAGCCCTGTGACCCAGGTTATTCCCAGAGGAGTAACAGGACCGTGTCTGGGTTTGTCAGCCCCGCCTAACCCAAGATGACTCTCCAGCCGGAAGGTGGGGGTCCATTGTTCCTTTTAAAGGATGCCAGGAACTGCACACCCACCTTGTCCCGCCCACGAAGCTCCTGTCTGAATGCAGGTCAGCCAGGGGAGGGAGTGGGGTGGGGGCTGCTGCAAGGTCTGCCCATGCCCCCCACCGGGTCTTGGTTCAAACTGTCAGGCCGGTATTTCCTTCCTTCCCAAACCCACCTGAGCAGGGGCACCTCTTGTCCACCATAAAGGATCTCATATTTTGCATGGGGTCAGCACCTGCCTCCCTGGGATCGCATCCTGAGCCACGGAGAGTTTTAGGGCTGAGAGAGGGCTTGCCTGTGGTGAGCCAGCCTCCTGGGGAGCTGGGCTGGGCTGGGCTGGGCTGGGCTGGGGGGAGGGGGCTGCTGCAGGGTCTTGGTTCAAACTGTCAGGCCAGTATTTCCTTCCTTCCCAAACCCACCTGAGCAGGAAAGACTAACCCTAAGGAGGCCCCACCAGCACCCTGTCCTCGGCCTGCTGTGGCGCATGCCGTTTCCTCCCAAGAGGGCTGTTGGGCTCAAGCAGAAGGAGCCCTGTGGTCCCACAGAAGCCCGTGCTTCAGGTACTCACGTGGCAAAGGGCTTTAAGGTTGGAAGATTCTCCTGGTTACCGGGCTGTTAGGGCCACGTCAGGGATGGGGACGGAGGGTGCGCCGCAGAGCTGGTGGGAAGGTGCTGCGCGGCTGGCCAGCAGGTGGATGATGCAGCCAGGGATGCGGGGAGCGCTGGGGGCCAGGAACCAGGGTCTCCCTGGAGCCTTCAGAAGTAACCAGGCCTTCAACACCCTAATTTCAGGCCAGTGAGACCCATTTCAGACCTATGCCGTCAGGAACTGTAGGATAATAAATGAGAGTGTGGGAACTTGTTCTAGCAGTTGTAGGAAACTATCTGCCTCCCCTCCCCCCAGGGAGGAGGAAAACAGCAGGTGGTGAGGGTGTCCTGCAGTCTCCTCTCATGGAACAGGGACACCCTGGATCCTGCCTTCAGGACTCCACTCCCCTCTGCTTCCCTGCTGACCGCCCAGCAGAGCAGGGGCTCGGGGAGCAGTTTGGGGGGCCCTGCCTGGCCTCAGCTGCACACCTCAGTCGGGCATCCTGGTCCTGGGCCGTCTGGTTCTGACTCTGACTGCAGCCTCTGCAGCCCTTGGCTCCGCGGGTGCAGCCGGGCCGCTCAGGGCAGCTCTGCTGGTTCCCCTTTGAGCTCCTCCACTGCAATGGCCAATGGTGAGCACTCAGCCGGGAGGTCAGGGTCTCCAGGGAGGGCTTCTCCCAGGTCTCAGTCCCCAGGGGCATGTGCTGGAAACCGCCCATGCTCCCCACTCCTCTCTCACATGGAGGAATGTCCCCTTCGCGGGGACGCAAGGTCACCCCACACCACATCGGTTTGGATGCTCTTCCACAAAGATTGTGACACCTGTTCCCTCGCAGCAGCCAGGATCCCGGCTCCCAGACAGCAGGCCTTCCCAGCCTCCACCAGCAGCAGGGGAAGCCAGATGAGCCGAGTGACAGGCAGAGGGACACAGTGACTCACTCCTGTAAGCATCGAAGTCGTAAGGCCGTGTCCGAGGACTGTGTGGTGGGCACAGAGTAGTCACCTGTGGTGCCCTGATGGGCATGCCATGTCATCTTACACCTCTCTCTCTGGCCGGAAGGGAACAGTACCTGTGAACTGGGCTCCGAGGAAAGATTGGGTAGTCAGGGGACTGTAAGGGTGGTGCAGTCCCTGGGGCTGATGACAGTGGGGACTACTGCACTCCCCGACCTGCAGGGGCAGGGTATGGTGGGGGGCAGGGGGTCCAGGCCCAGAGAAAGTATGAA
>NW_006289395.1:3755680-3758138 GCF_000327345.1 Myotis davidii
AGACCCTGCAACCAGGGATGCCGGGAGCGCTGGGGGCCAAGAACCAGGGTCTCCCTGGAGCCTCCGGAAGTAACCAGACCTTCAACACCCTAATTGCAGGCCAGTGAGACCCATTTCAGACCTATGCCGTCAGGAACTGTAGGATAATAAATGAGAGTGTGGGAACTTGTTCTAGCAGTTGTAGGAAACTATCTGCCTCCCCTCCCCCCAGGGAGGAGGAAAACAGCAGGTGGTGAGGGTGTCCTGCAGTCTTCTCTCTTGGAACAGGGACACCCTGGATCCTGCCTTCAGGACTCCACTCCCCTCTGCTTCCCTGCTGACCGCCCAGCAGAGCAGGGGCTCGGGGAGCAGTTTGGGGGGCCCTGCCTGGCCTCAGCTGCACACCTCAGTCGGGCATCCTGGTCCTGGGCCGTCTGGTTCTGACTCTGACTGCAGCCTCTGCAGCCCTTGGCTCCGCGGGTGCAGCCGGGCCGCTCAGGGCAGCTCTGCTGGTTCCCCTTTGAGCTCCTCCACTGCAATGGCCAATGGTGAGCACTCAGCCGGGAGGTCAGGGTCTCCAGGGAGGGCTTCTCCCAGGTCTCAGTCCCCAGGGGCCTGTGCTGGAAACCGCCCATGCTCCCCACTCCTCTCTCACACGGAGGAATGTCCCCTTCGCGGGGATGCAAGGTCACCCCACACCACATCGGTTTGGATGCTCTTCCGCAAAGATTGTGACACCTGTTCCCTCGAAGCAGCCAGGATCCCGGCTCCCAGACAGCAGGCCTTCCCAGCCTCCACCAGCAGCAGGGGAAGCCAGATGAGCCGAGTGACAGGCAGAGGGAACACAGTGACCACTCCTGTAAGCATCGAAGTCGTAAGGCCGTGTCCGAGGACTGTGTGGTGGGCACAGAGTAGTCACCTGTGGTGCCCTGATGGGCATGCCATGTCATCTTACACCTCTCTCTCTGGCCGGAAGGGAACAGTACCTGTGAACTGGGCTCCGAGGAAAGATTGGGTAGTCAGGGGACTGTAAGGGTGGTGCAGTCCCTGGGGCTGATGACAGTGGGGACTACTGCACTCCCCGACCTAAAGGGGCAGGGGATGGTGGGGGGCAGGGGGTCCAGGCCCAGAGAAAGTATGAAAGGCCACAGAGGAGCTGGAGCTGACCCCTGTGACTCATGAGCACGGGCTGGAGGAGTGTATGCCCCAACTGACTTCCCTGTCTACCCACCACCCGTGTCTCCTGCTGGTGATCCCCATTGGCTGAGCCCAGCTGGAAAGCAGAGGGTGGGGGAATTCGGGGTGCACAGAATGGAGAGGGTGAGAGCGGATGGAGAGAGTTAGCGGAAGACACCAGCAGCTCACTCTGCTCCAGCGCATGGACCTCCTTCCTGTTCTCCGTCCCGTTTCTCAGCCCAGGGTCATCTCC
Organism: Myotis davidii; assembly: GCF_000327345.1. Classification (NCBI taxonomy): domain Eukaryota; kingdom Metazoa; phylum Chordata; class Mammalia; order Chiroptera; family Vespertilionidae; genus Myotis; species Myotis davidii. Next base: position 3,757,089 of record NW_006289395.1, read on the forward strand.
AGGAGAAGCCTTCGCTGACCTCTGCACCCACAGCAGGGCCCTTGACCTTGGGTCTGGGGCACAGCATCTGCACAGGCTGTAATGAGCTGTGGGTTGGTTGTTGACTCCATCCTGTGTGTCACTAGACACCCACCGGGAATCTATGTGACCCACTGTAAAGACAGCCTGGTGAGGGACAGCGTTTTCCTTCTCAATCACATTCCTGGCAACTAGCACCATGCCTGGCAGCTATTCTCACTTTGCTGAATAGACCCATAAGCTAACAGGTAGTGGATGAGTAAATGAGAAAGTGAATAAGTGAAAAGGAAATCTGGAGAAAGGAGGTACCAGGTAATGTGTCACCATGCCAGAAAGCGGCCAGGAGAAGCTCAACACAGCCGGCTCTCCCCATAGTCACAGCTCCCACCCACCAGGCTCACCCCACAGTCACAGCTCCCTGTCCATCAGGGTCACCCCACAGTCACAGCTCCCCACCCACCAGGCTCACACCATAGTCACAGCTCCCCACCCACCAGGCTCACCCCACAGTCACAGCTCTCTGTCCATCAGGGTCACCCCACAGTCACAGCTCCCCACCCACCAGGCTCACCCCACAGTCACATCTCCCCACCCACCAGGCTCACCCCACAGTCACATCTCCCCACCCACCAGGCTCACCCCACAGTCACATCTCCCCACCCACCAGGCTCACCCCACAGTCACATCTCCCCACCCACCAGGCTCACCCCACAGTCACATCTCCCCACCCACCAGGCTCACCCCACAGTCACATCTCCCCACCCACCAGGCTCACCCCACAGTCACATCTCCCCACCCACCAGGCTCACCCCACAGTCACATCTCCCCACCCACCAGGCTCACCCCACAGTCACATCTCCCCACCCACCAGGCTCACCCCACAGTCACATCTCCCCACCCACCAGGCTCACCCCACAGTCACATCTCCCCACCCACCAGGCTCACCCCACAGTCACATCTCCCCACCCACCAGGCTCACCCCACAGTCACATCTCCCCACCCACCAGGCTCACCCCACACTCACAGCTCCCC
>NW_006289395.1:3762575-3770360 GCF_000327345.1 Myotis davidii
ACCCACCAGGCCCACCCCACAGTCACAGCTCCCTGTCCATCAGGGTTACCCCACAGTCACAGCTCCCACCCACCAGGCTCACCCCACAGTCACAGCTCCCTGTCCACCAGGCTCACCCCACAGTCACAGCTCCCTGTCCATCAGGGTCACCCCACAGTCGCGGCTCCCCACCGACCAGACTTACCCCAGATGAGGGAGTGCTGTCCCCAGGCTGTGTTTCCCTTCAGGGTGCTCCCCACGCGGGTTCCAGAAAGGGCTCTGCCCCTCCTCCCCCCACTCTTACTTACAGGCAGGAAAAGTGAGCCGTGGCTGTAAAGAAATGGCACAGCATGCAGGTCCCCTGTTGGACGGCTCCCCACCCACCAGACTTACCCCAGATGAGGGAGTGCTGTCCCCAGGCTGTGTTTCCCTTCAGGGTGCTCCCCACGCGGGTTCCAGAAAGGGCTCTGCCCCTCCTCCCCCCACTCTTACTTACAGGCAGGAAAAGTGAGCCGTGGCTGTAAAGAAATGGCACAGCATGCAGGTCCCCTGTTGGAACTGTCCGCAATGTGTGTAAGCGTGTAGCAGTTTAGGATCCGAGCGGGAGCAGCACCCAGGATAGAGCAGGAGTTCCAGAGAGCACCTTACAGTATTTCCCGGGCTGTTCCAAACTGAGGCTGTCAGCTCATTTAAACAAGTCAGTTGCACTCTGGCCAGCTCTGTTTGTTGGAGTGTCATCTGTACTCCAAAACGTCTCGGGTTCAACAGGGCACATGCCTGGGTTTCGGGTTTAGTCCCTGGTTGGGACACGTACAAGGCAACCAATCCATGTTTCTCTCTCTTTTCCTCTCTGTAAAATCAATGAAGCATATACAGTAATAGGAAAAGGATTTTTTTTAAAAAGATGTCAGTTGTGGGGAGTGACATACAGGGTGGGACAAGAGTAGGCTTACAGTTGTCCTTATGGAAAAATAATACAATAATTAATAAATAATATAAGAATAAACTGTTTTGTGTACTCATAACTGTAAACCTGCTTTTGTCCCATCCTGTATACATAAAAGAATGCTAGTTACAAATTGCACGAAAAGAGAAATAGTTTTAGAGAAAGAATAGAAGGTTTTCCTTCTACTAAAATACCTCCAATGGAGGGCTGCTGGGGTCAGTGCTTGATAAATTTTAAATGGCATTAATTTTAATTCAAATAGAAGAGACCATACACTTAAAAACACATGAGATAAAACAGGAGGTAATAAAAGGACAGATTGAAAATGTTCTTAAGGGCAACAATGAGTATGTCAAGGAAAGAATAAAAGGAAGCAAATAACATTGGAACTGGCATTGGAAAGGGCAAGGAGCAAAGTGGATTCCATACAAAATGTGAACAGGGATGTGAGGACAAGCTAGAGATGCTCTCCAGATGCAGAGAAAAAGGAGTCGAGTGGAACTGGCCAGTGGAGATACCTCGGGGCTTCTGTTCAGAGAGTAAAAGCTACTGTGCAGATACAGGGAGTGGAAGAGAAGAGGCGGTAAACTCATTTTTTTGTAAATGTATTTTTATTGATTTCAGGGAGGAAGGGAGAGGGAGAGAGGGCTAGAAACATCAATGATGAGAGAGAATCATTGATTGGCTGCCTCCTGCATGCCCACTACTGGGGATTGAGCCAAAATGTGGGCATGTGCCCTGACCGGAAATTGAACCCTGATCTCCTGGTTCATAGGTCGATGCTCAACCATCCTGCCACACCGGCTGGGCAGGGGATTCACTTTTTAAAATGTAATCGAATCAATGTAAAGGGTAAAATAGGACAGAGTAGAGGAAAATTTTCCTGAATTTAGAAAGACTCAAATGAGTGGATGGAATGGGCTCTGCGGGTGCAATTAGTTGTTGAATGTTTTCTTTTTAATTTCAGGATAAACATAGACTTAGACAAATGTCCAGGCAAGGAATTTAAAAACAGAAGAAGAAAAAAACTCTCTACAAAGAACACTAGCTAGAGTTGCCACAGAGATCCCCATAATGTAAGGTGATGTAAATTCCAGAAGAGAGAAGCTAAAGAAATAATAATAATTTGAGAGAGAGAGTGAAAGAGAGTGATGCCATACCAGGGAGGGAAAAGTTTTCATCCAAGAACACACCAGCCAGGCAGGCTGTGGTTTACTTCTCCAGGCAATTCTGAGACTTTCCCAGATATGAAAAAATCCTAGCCTGTATACCTGGCAGCCAAAAGGTAGCCAGAGAGCCACAAGTCAAGACCGTGGCACTGGTGACGCCCTTGGCCACTACTTAAACACACAGGTCTAAAAATCAATTGTTAATGAAGCAAATACTCTATAATATTTTAACCCACAAAGTGGTCAAAATAGTTTTTCTTTTGACCATGGGATATTTACAAAACTTGACCATATACTGAGCCTGAAGGAATACGTGATTGAATTGACTGAGCAAAAATGAATGAGATCAAATGAAATACCCATTCATCTCAGAATTTACAAAGATACAATTAAACAATGCAATGGAAATTAGCAGGTCATGATTTATAAAGATAAAAGCAGAGATTAATCAACTACAAAGCAAAATGGATTAATTGGTCCAAAAGTTGTGGCTCAAAGAAAAATATAAATAATTATCCAAAGTGAGTGTCCACGTTACTGAGGAAGAGCTCAGGAGAGAGATACGCACAAAATAAGGACCAAAATAGGGTAAGAAATCACAGATGCAGAAAACAGTGTTTCTTATATCCACAAAAAGAACAAATTTCTAAGCGACTGTAAATTATCAAAATTGGCTTTTTAAAAAAGTTTAAATGCCTGAGTAGATGAAAATTCATGGAAGAAATAAAAAAAAATTATCAACGAATTGCCCTCTAAAATGAAATGGAGCAGAGATAAATTGGCAGGCAATATGGGAGCCTTATGCTACATAAAATTTTCAAAGGGAACCCATTATGATGTTACTTTTCCGATTGAAAGAGTTTATTTTACGCTCCTCTCCCTGATGTCCCTCTACTATGAGTGTAATCTATGGGACAAATGATCTTCCACTCCCCACACTTTAAAACCAGTTGTAGCCGTTTTTATGGTCGGTAGTGGTTCAAAAGAAGGAAGGGGTGCCTGGCGAGATCAGCTTTCCCAGAGAAGAGGGTAGGCCTGGCGGCGGCCCTGACAGAGAGGGGGGAACAGATGGCTGGTGAGAGGAGGTGAGGGTGTGGCTATGCCCGCTGAATGCAATCCAATGGTGAGGAGCTGTCTGCTGTCTCTGCCAGGAAGCCAGGGGCTACCTAATGGGTGGCCACCCTGGGGAAAACCCTATAACACACTTGTCCGGGCCCCTCAGCATCCAGGCCATGGGTGGGTCATGTCCTCTCCCATTAATTACATACAGTGTCTTTGCCAGACCCCAGGCACAGCGCTCAGGAGATGCTAAAAGTCCCAGGAAAGGCCCTGGGCACAGAGCTCCGCCCAGTGTGTAGCCTTGTGAGCGGGGCCAGACTTCTGCAGAATGAGAAGCAGAGGGAGTTTTCACATCATTATGACAAAAGTTGTAATAACGACCTGCAGGAATGAGGGGATTCACGTTGGCCCCGTTCCTAAGTGGCAGGAAGAGGGAGACGGGGAGGGGGAGGCAGGAGAGATGCTTCGCCAGCGCTTTGTAAAGCACACTCCTTCTAAATGCGGCTGGGCTGGTGTTTTCCATTCGGGGGATGTGCTGAGGCGGTTCATTCCCTCTCCCTACCCACCTTCCCAGGCAGATTCCTCCCAGCGCTGTTGATTTCTGTCTTGCGACCATTATGGAAATCTGGCTTCATTTCTCCTCCTAATTTATGATCTTGTTAACATGCCCGCATGCCAGATGGTCCTGTTCTTCAGGTTGGGAGATAATGAGATAAACAAAAACTGCTGTAAGAGGCAGAGAGAAGGAGGGTTTTTCTTGAATGGGCCTCTCTTCGTTTCTACAAATGTGCTCAGGAGGCCTCTGCTTCAGCTCTGGGCTCCACGTGGGTGACAGGGATCCTGGTACTCAGGTGGCCTCGGAGGGGTGAGCTGTTTATTCCGTGCCCTGGAATTCTAGCCCCGAAAGAGACACGGCCTCGGTCTCACCTGCCCAGTCAGCGTGGAGCTTGAACCGCTGGTCCCCCACAGCACTGTCTGCTTAGCACTGTCACCCACTTACCGCATCCATGTCCCACTGCAATTTTCTTTTCCTTTGCCCACTACCCTGTGAGCTCCCCGGGCCAAAGTCTTGTCTTCTTCCTCCAAACCCAGAAGGCCTAGCACAAGGCCTACCCCATAGTTGGCAGATATTCAACAAACATTAGGAAACACCTCCACTATAAATATGCTAAAGAGAAACAGAAGTTGAATGAATGAAGGAATGAATGACTGAATGAACATACACCACAAAGTGGCACATCCAGCAGAATCAGTAAGTTGGGCTGCCTGGGTGGGCTCTGTGTCCCGTAATCTTTAAGGACCTTTCCCAGGGCAACAGAGACAGCATCCAAGGTGAGACCAGAAACAGACACATGGGGAAGTTTCCCATCATTCTCCATTCACCCTGAACTGGCATCTGGGGCTGGGGAGAAACCTCAAGGGCCTTCTCATCCATCCCTCTTATCTTCATCAGCTGTCCTCCTACCTTTCCCAGGAGGTAGCTATCCCCCACCCACTGCAGCAGGGGTGCGAGGAAATGGATTGTTAAATGTTTGCACCGGAAACCAAGCCACTCAGTGCAGTTGTTGCCTAGCCTGGGGGAGAGCACATTGGGCCAGGGCCACATCTGGTGTATCTGCTTTTGTACATCAAGTTTGATTAGAACATAACCACGCCATTTGTTGATATATTGTCTATGGTTGTCTTCCAGCCACGATGGCAAAGTTAAAGAGTTGTGACACAACATACAGCTTACATGGCAGCCCTTTATAGGAAGTTTCCTGACCGCCAATTTAGGGAAACACAGGCCCCGCTCTTGCACGGGGCTTGCAAAGCACAGGCAGACCATCACCACGATCCCCATTGGAGGCACCAAGAGCCAGGGCAGTGCCTGAGTGAGTGAGTGAGTGAGTGAGTGAATGAGTGAGTGAGTAAATAAATGAGTGAGTGAATGAATGAGATCCCAGTTGCACAAGGTTCCTTCCTCCTCTTTTGGGCACCCAGAGGACATGACAGTCATTGTGCCCAGTTAGTGTAGAAAGTAGATTTCTATTGTTGTTTTTCACTATATGCAAATACCGTAAGCTTTCTCACTAGCTTGTCATTATTAGCCACAACTGTGTTTCCTGGGAATGACGTGGGATTTGACTGGGAGGCAGCTGGGGGCAAGGGAAGGGCCGGCTATGCCGTTTCCTAACCTAGCCCTGCACCCAGGGAATGTTAAAGCCTGAAGATCAGGAATGAAAAGCAGCCCCTGCAGCAATCCACCCCGGAGATTAGGCTCCAGCCAGAAGAATGTGCTGATAGAGTTCCAAATAATCGGATTAGCCTCCGCCAGAGTGTACTAATGCCCCTCTTTCTAAGACCGAAACATTTCAATTTAGCAGTTTGCTAATGCCGGGACCCTTTTGTGGATCTCCTCTGGTCTGCCAGCCTCTTGAATTCTAATTTTGATTAGAATTCCCTTGCATGGCCGCCGCCTGAAAACCTGGAGTCTAGCTCGTCTCAGGGATGTGACCCTTCTTGATAGCAAGTCACAGGTGACAGCTCACCTTCAGGCCAGCTGCTCCGAGGGCCACAAAGGGCCTCTCAGCAAAGATTATTAGGAGCCTGACTACCTGTTTGCTAAAGTTGCTTTAAAAGGCAAGATCTCGTTGCGAATGTGCATTCAGAGTAGAGGGCAAATGTCTCTCATCAGACCCGGTCTTGTTTGGTGGGGGCGTTGGGACTAACGAGCCTGGAGTGGAGGAGGAGGGGTATGTTTCCGAGGGAGGAAAGCTTTCAGACTTATAGTCTTGCCCTGTGAGCCCTCAGCTCTGGATAAATAAACAACCAGAAGCTGCGCACAACAGCTGGCCAGTATCCCGTAACCGGCCCTGAGGAACACGGGGCACCACTGTTTGTAGGCTGTCATTACTGGCAATAGCGTGGTCAGAATCTTCACATTTCCTAGTGTGAAGGGTCCTTCAACACCACCTTGCTCAATATACTCATATTAAAGATGAGTAAACTGAAGCTCATATTCCTGAAGGTGAGATGACTTCCTACAGCCAAGATGAGAATTCCTGATCTTAAACCAACGTTTTTGCCCCTCTTTCAACCTCAGAAGCTTGATTCAAACTGGGCTTTGAAGAAAGAAAGAAGGAAGGAAGGAAGGAAGGAAGGAAGGAAGGAAGGAAGGAAGGAAGGAAGTGAGGGAGGGAGGGAAGGAGGGAGGGAGAGAGGAAGGGATAGAGAGAGAGAGAGAGAAAGGAAGGAAGGAGGGAAGGAGGGAAGGAAGAGAGAAGGAAGGAAGGAAAAGGAAGGAAGGAAGGAAGGAAGGAAGGAAGGGAGAATTGATGCCCTTATTTGACTGAAAGTTGCCTGCGGTTCTGGAGTTCAGGCATGGCTGGATCCAGGTGTAGAGGTGGTGTCATTGGTATTCTATCTCACTCCATCTCTCTGTTCTGCTTTATTCTGTGTTGGCTTCCTTCTCAGACGGGCTTCTTTACGAACTTCCAGGTTAGCAGCCTCCTTCCAGAGATGTGAGTGAAGGCCCAGGACGGTGCTCGCCGGCTCTGATCAGCCTCACCTGATTACGTGCTCATCCCTGAATCTGTCGCTGCAGTGGGGATGTAACACTCATGTCCACTCCTGAAGCCGCAGGGACAGAGAATGGGCAACAGGTGGTTCCCCAAAGAAAAGTCAGGGTACTGTTCCCAGAGGGAGGGATGGGAGAGGCTGGGAGCAAAGGCCAAATACCCACACTGCTCCCGCCAAGTCTGTCTCTGCAGCTTGTCTTCCTTTCTGGATTTGGGGTGTTATCCTGGTTTGGATGCTTCTCGTTCAGGTTCTCCTCCTCGCTCACTCCCCTTGACCAGCGGAGAGGTTTCCTTCAAGTCTCCCTCTCACCACAGTGTAGCTGCACTTTCCCTTCCACCCTGAGCGGCACCTTTCATCTCCCTCCCCTCCCTCCGAGATCACTCCCTCCTTTGGGAAAAGCCTACCCCAGACCAGCTCTCATCCACCGTGCTGTCCAGGTCCCGAACTTTTTCTGTTCACACCTGCTTTCTCGCTTTTCTCCTTCTCCCACCTGATGCTGAGCCCCTCCCTTCCTCCCTTCGTTCTTCACAAATCCTTCCAGCTAATCAACTGAATTTCTGGAGGGCCCTTATCTGTCATCACTTAAAGACAGCTCTCCCATGAGTGTACAGGTTTAGTCTTATTTGCATACAATAACAACGTAGTACTTAAATGCGCTTTATGTAATGTGATGTAGTACTTCACAGTTTGCATCTCATTTATTCTTCACATTAATCCTGCAGAGTAGGCAATGGCCCCATTTGTCAAGTTAAAAACAACAACACCAAAAAGCCCTCAGAGCGTTTAAGGGTGCCTAAGGGTTGGCTGGGGAGCCAGGGCGGGAGCTGGGAGGGGGCAGATCCAGGATATAAACACCAAGGCCAGCCAACCCACAGATGCCTAAGGGAGAAGCTAATCTCAGACAGTGGTTCTCAAACCAGGACAATGTTGCTCCCCCTGGGGGTGGAGGCATTTGGCAGTGCCTGGGGACATGTTTAAGTGGGGGGCGGGGGGACAGTTGCTGGCATCTACCAAGTAAAAATCAGAGATGCTGCCCAAACACCCACCAGTGCACATGACCACCCGCCCATC
>NW_006289395.1:3780211-3782173 GCF_000327345.1 Myotis davidii
CCCCCAGGTGTCATTAGTGCTGAGGTTGAGAAAGCCTAACTTAGGTGTTTCCATTGGCGACCCCTCTGACCTCAGCCACGAGCCCCCAAATCAGCCGTCAGGGTGTTGCCTCTGTATGGACAGGGGGTGGGAATGTACAGGCCTGTGTCCAGGGAGCCGCCTCCTCCTGCTGTCCATCTGGTTTTCACACAACAAGAGCAGCCCGGGCTTCGGCCTGTGCTCACGGTTACTGAACGGAAAGACGGAGTAGATGCATAGCTCCAGGGCTGTGGGGTCCCCTGGAGTGTGGAGACAGAGGAGCGAGTGTGGAAACATGGTGATGGGGGAGCAGAAGGGTAAGGAGGAGGAAGGAGGAAGAAGGGAGAGTGGGAAGGGTGTCTGGACTGGGGTGGAAGGAGAAGAACATGAAGGAGGAGAAACGGGGCCGGCATGCAGCTCCTGCAAGCTTCAGGGAGTGCGATGTTAATGGGAGTCTAATTAAGTCAGAAGCAGTTCCCATCACTCACACTCTGCTCCAGCGGCTTCTGAGCCCACACGCTTTACTACACTCGGGAGGCTCAGCTGGTGGTGGTGACTACGGACCCGTATCCACCGTGAGAGAAGGGGGGCCCCTGGCTCCCAGCCCTCCAGCAGTCAGACTGGGACAGAGGCCCTTGGGCCCTTCCCGTCCTGTTTCCCCACAGTGTGCGGAGTAGCGGTGGTCGTGGGGTCCCCGGAGGGGTGACTGTTGATGAATTTGGGAGGGGGTGCTGAGAAGCCCAGGGAGCCATGTTCATCCAGAGACACATTTCAAGCTGATGACCTTCTCCATCCAACCGATGGCCCAGTGAAAAGAACTGGCCTCGCCCGTGGCTTTGTGACGTGTGCAGCAAGCCCTGCTGGGACCCCAGGAGAAGGGGGACAAGTGCACATGGAGGCCTCACACTCAGGTGTCACCTGACCTAGACCCTCTGCCCACGGAAGGCAGAGGGGAGATCCTGGACTCCTGTGGATCCTCTCAGCCCAGGGCCCTGTCTCCTTGGGGAGCAGTCTCCCATCATCAAGGTTCGCACAGGCGCCAGGGCAGTGAGGACCTGGGGCAGACCCGGCTCTGTGACCTACTGAGTGACGGGACTTTCATGGGAATCATGGCCTCGGGGGAGGAGCTGCCAGCAGGAGTGGTGATGAGGGAGAGGATTTTGAGTAAACGGAGCCACAAGGAGACTAAGTGAGAGGAGTAATGGGAGGAAGAGCTGGAAGGACTCACTGAGCCCATAAGTGCAGGGACTTAAGTGCCAACTCAAAGATGAGTATCTGGCATTGTGCAGTTCAAAGGAAACTGTGACAGGTTTTAGGGAAGTGAAGTGTGATGTGATTAGAGTCCTGGATGAGAGATGAGTGTGTGGGGACAGGAATGGGGGAAGGGAAGGGCGGGGCATCCTGCCTAGATCTTCATGTTCTGCTAGGGGTTTTCAAGAATGCCCAATAAAGCCCTAACCGGTTTGGCTCAGTGGATAGAGCATCAGCCTGTGGACTGAAGGATCCCAGGTTCGATTCTGGTCAAGGACATGTACCTTGGTTGTAGGCACATCCCCAGTAGGGGGTTGGCAGGAGACAGCTGATCGATGTTTCTCTCTCATTGATGTTTCTAACTCTCTGTCCCTCTACCTTCCTCTCTGTAAAAAATCAATAAAAAATATATTTTTAAAAAATAATGCCCAATAAATGAGTGATGAGTAGTGTGAAATGCCAAAAGGCCACAGAAGCTTGAGGGTACAGGTTCCAGATGTTTTATTATTGAATTAGGATGTAATTGTACCCATCATTGCAAGAGCATTGAGTTGAAGGGACCCAGACACTGACTCATGAAAACCGTTCTTGGGTTGACCAGCAAGCTGCCTGAGCCTCGGTGATACCCAGAAGATGATCTGGTTTGTGAGTCAGAAAGACCTCGGGCTTATGTCAGCTCTCTCATTCCTAACA
>NW_006289395.1:3782220-3804506 GCF_000327345.1 Myotis davidii
AGGTAGACCGTAACCCTTCTGAGCCACAGTTTGTCATCTATAAATTAGGATTAAAGGTACCCACTCCCACCATGGGTACCTTTCAAGGTGGTTGTGGGAGTGAGTGGAGGCGTAGACATGCCTGGCATACACCATGGTGCACAGGAGGCTCAGTACATAGAGTGTGTCCTCTCCACCCTCACCGTTTGCAGCACAGCTCCCTGTGCATCAAGACTTGGGGACCCTTCACCAGGTGGCCCTTCACCTGGTGATAGGTCCCTGCAAGGGCAGCCACAACTCGAGGCCCTGCTGCACCCCCTCCCCAAATCAGACTCTAGTTCAGGGTTTCTTTGTGTTCAGGCAGCCTTGGGGTTCCCAAGCCTCCCCGCTCCCCCTCTTCCTCATGCTTCTGTATTGTCACACACAGTGAACTTTCCCCACGGGCCTCCATTCCTGCCTATTGTCTTTCATCCCAGTCTCTCTCAGCGATGCCCACCTCAATCACAGAATTCTGTCGGTGAGAGGAAGGGAAGTTGGAGGCCAGCCTGTCTCCCCGCAGCCACCTTCTGGCAAGTGAGGACCTTCCCCTGATCCCCCAAACCCTAATATCGATTTAATATTTTTATGAATGTAAAGAGTGTGCACAAAGCTTGGGCTTTGCTATGAGTTCAGGAGCCCTCACTCATCAGTACGGCAGGCCAGCTCCTGATCACCGTGGCCACTTGGCTGTCAGCTACATATGATTGCTGAAGGCTCTCTCCTGTGAACGTTCAACTGCTATCAGCTCTCTCTCCCTCCCTCCCTCCCTCCATCTCCACCTGATGAAAACTCCATGGTTCAAGAGAAGCCACCCACCAGTCCTTCACCTCAGACCCATCATTGGGGGGCCAGGCATAGGGGTGCCTTGCAGAGAGGCACCTTAGGGCTGGAGATTTCCAGCCTCACCAACCTCAGAGCCCTGGGCTCCTCCCCCACACCAGGCAGCTGACAGCTCACAGGGCACGTGTCCCTCCATGATCTGGCCTTGGGGCTTCTGCCAGGCTATAGAATATAAAGAAAACAATATTTCACTACACAAAAAAGTCATTTAAAAATGTTTCCTTTACTGAATTAATTCTGTTCTCCATTTTATTTTTCTCCCTACTCATTCCTTTTTTGTACTAATTTCTCATTTGAGACAAAATGATTTCACCAGAGAGGTGGGGTGAAGTGTGGTAATTAGGAAATACCAGGGAAGTCAGGCTGCGCCACAGGAGGCAGGGTCCTCCTTCCATCCTCATGACTGTGGCCCCCGCAGCAAGAATCCCTCTGAGAATTAAGTGAGCATGTTTGGTTCTTATGTTCTGGTTTCCTATTCTTTCAGTCCCTTTGACCCCTCCCTCATCCCCTCCTCGGGTTTGATTAATTTACTTGAGTAGCTCATAGAACTCAAACATTTTACTTACTAGATTACCAATCTATAATAATAAAAGTATAATATGCTAATTAGACTGGACAGCGGAACGACCTTCCAGATGTCATTCTGGATGTCCTTCCAGATGAAGTGCTGTGGTGTGGGCCAAGGCAGAGGTGGTTAGGGGCAATCAGGCAGGCAGGAGAGTGGTAGGATTCAGGGATCCCTGTGGGATCGGGCAGTTGGACATCCCCCAAGGGGTCTTGGATTGCAAAAGGGTACAGGCCAGGCTGAGGTACATCTCTCCCTGCCCCCATGCACGAATTTTGTGCACTGGGCCTCTAGTTTATTATAAAATGATATGAGGCAGTACTAGACCGATGGAAGAGATGCACTGGGAAGGGGTGGGGAAAGGGACCAGAGCTCCCATGCCCCCTGAGCAGTCCCCTCTCCACACCTCCACCTGCTCACCAAGCAGGATGCTCTGCCAACCCCTCTTGGGTGTTTATGAGGCTTCATTACACAGACACAATGTCACATTACACAAGTCACATCCCAGGAAAGGCAGCTCAGTCTATGAGCAGGCAACTGATTCAACCTGTGCTCCCTCCCCTCCTAGTAGGTCAAGGGGCTGAGATTGAACTTTCCAATCCCCAAATCACAAGATTGGTCCTCCAGGCAAACAACCTCCAATTTTAGGTGAGGTCCAAAAGTCATCGCATTCACATAACAAAAGACACCTTTATCACTCTCCTCTCAGGAAATTCCAGGGTTTAGAAGCTCTGTGCCAGAAAAAAGGGAAGAAGGCCAAATATATATTTCCTATTGTAAATCACTGTATCACGGAGGGATGTGGAGACGGCTGAGCAGGTGATGGGCTCGCCTGGCAGCAGTGTTGGGCTAAGCCATGGTGCTCGGCGATGGTTGTGCACTAGAATCATCTGTGGAGCTTTGAAAACTCTCTGTCCTCAGGCTGAAGTCTAGATCAATTACACAGAAATGTCTGGAGTTGGGAGCCAGTCACTGACATTGTGCAAAGCATCCAGTATGCAGCCAGACTGAAGACCATGGGTTAAGGATGACATGCTTTCTGACGAGGTGACCAGCCATGCCCAAGAGTGAGGTGTTCCCTGGGACACGGGGAGCTCAGGGCTAGACCAGGAAAGGTCTGGGCAAGGTGGAATGAGCGGGTCACCTGCCTCTAGTGGACCTCAGAGTGGAAGCATCTAGTCCAGTGGTTCTCAACCTTCTGGCCCTTTAAATACAGTTCCTCATGTTGTGACCCAACCATAAAATTATTTTCAATGTTATTTCATAACTGTAATGTTGCTACTGTTATGAATCGTAATGTAAATATCTGATATGCAGGATGGTCTTAGGTGACCCCTGTGAAAGGGTCGTTGGGCCCCCAAAGGGGTCGCGACCCACAGGTTGAGAACCGCTGATCTAGTCTATGATCAAGTCTTTGGGGTTTATTAATCAAGCCGCAGCCTGAGCCAGGAGTCAGACAGAGCCAGGCTCCATCACTTATTAGCCGTGTGACCTTGGGCAAGCTGACTTCTCTACAAAGCACTTCATTCCCTCCTTTCATTCTCCCTTCCCGGGGCATAGACTGAGCTGCCTTTCCTGGGCTGTGTTCTCCAGCAGTGGGTCCAGATGGAAACAGTTCCACAGAGGCCAGGAGAATGGGCATTCTCCATAGGTTGCCAGAAAAGCATAGCAACTGGGGAAGAGGTGGAGGAGAGGAGGTCTGCCCACGCCAGGGCAATGGCTGGCCGGAGTGTGTGCCCCTCGCCATCATGTACTCCTCTCGCTCCTTCCAATGCTGGTTAGGAGACGTTAGCAAAGGGGAGCCCTGTGTCCAGGATCTTTCCTCCTGCCTCCTCTTAGGGCAGCTCCCTACCTCTCCGTCCCTAGCCTTGCCCCTGGCCTAGCCATGTCCTATGAAGACTGACAGACTGCAAGGACTTTGAACTACCTCCCACTGTTCCTGATCTGACTGTGGCCACCGCAGCATCCCTCCGAGAATTAAGTGAGCATGTTGGCTCATATGTTCCAGATTCCCATTCTCTCAGTCCCTTTAGTTTCAGACCACCAGGGGGTTGATTTGTGTATGAAATGTGTAACAGTTGTGTTGCTCTGGCTGCAGTCCAGACTTTTAAATCACACAGTTAGAAGTTGAGGGAAAGAAATGTCAGTTATTAAGGAAGGATGCATCTGGAAGATTCCTGGAGCTCTCTCCCAGGGCACCTCTTTCACATCTGGTCCATGGCCCCACTCAGCCAGAACAGCCTGAAGTTGTGACTGGAAGTCCATGTATCCATCCATCCATCCATCCATCCACCCATGTATTCATCCATCCGTCCGTCCATCCATTCATCCATCCATCCCATAAGGGTTACTGGACGGCCTACTATGCACCAGAAATGACCTGCTTCCTGCCATTCTGGAACAAAACCTACGATTTTCTAGGTGTCATCTCTTAGGAACTGACTGAATCTCCCTATTTGCCAAGCAAGGGTTCTAACCTGGTGAGATTTCTGGGTCCAGAGAAAAGTGCCCCTTCTTTTACCACTGTTTTTCTCCCAACCAATCCTCTGTCACCTGGAACTCCTTCACCACCCTTCAGTGCATCACTGATGAGACTTAAGAGCAAGCTCTCTAAGAGTCACTTGATTTGGATTCACTATAGAAAAAATTAACCAGAAACTGCCCCAGCCCAGGGGTGTAAACTCAAACACTGTGAGAGCTAAGCATAGAATGGGGTGAAGTGGGACAGGTTGAATACACTAAGGAGTGGTGGGGATTGTGGTGGACTGGAAAACATAGTCGCATTTAAAGGAGCTAGCCAATTGTTGGCTTTTCTCCAGTCATTTCCATGTGGGAATGAAGACCCTGTGTATCTTCTCACTCTTCAAGAAAAGTCAGGAATCCAAGTTTTGTTATAACTTGCTAACTTTTAAAACAATGAAGACTGAAGGAACACCTTTGTAGGCCACATTCAGTTTGCACGCCACCTCCTGTAACTGGACACTGAACCACATAGACTTGCGCAGGGAGGAGCCTAGGACTCCTGTCCTAAGCCAGGTCTTGC
This sequence comes from Myotis davidii, assembly GCF_000327345.1. Lineage (NCBI taxonomy): Eukaryota > Metazoa > Chordata > Mammalia > Chiroptera > Vespertilionidae > Myotis > Myotis davidii. The sequence goes on from NW_006289395.1 coordinate 3,786,687, forward strand.
CACAGGACCGTGTCTGATAGGATGCCCTGGGCCTTGTCCTGGGGAGAAGAAGAGACAGGAGTGTCCTGGGCAAAGGAAATGGATAAAGAACAGGAACCTACCGTCATGGGACACCAGCGTGGCCGTGTTCTGAGATTGCCTCTGGAAATTCTCGCATCTCAGCTGTCATTTTCAAGTGCCCTGTTGCCCATCAAGCCTGGGGCTGGGAGGGATGTGATCTGATTTATGGGTTAAAACAATCACTCTGACTGCTGTCAGGAGAAAGTGGGGCTGTGGCAGGTCCAAGTGAAAACAGGAGGAGCGCTGAGTGGGCGGCTGTGCAGGTGCAAGCACCCACGGGTAGCTGGGGCTCAGGTGCGTCGGCCGAGGGCTGGGCCGCTAGGCAGCTGGGAAGCTTTCCCACACACTGCAAGCTGCCGGCCCAGAATACAACAGCAAATGTATCAAACCACCCGGGAAAACGCCCCTTCAGGAACCAATAAGACCTCATCAAACTTGTGTCCTAAGTCTTTCCTTTAACCCCGAAGCTGGCCACATCGTCACCAGTCACATTCCCACAACCTTGAGCTCTCTGGCCTGTTGAGCTCCTCACTCCTCCTAAGGCCCAGCACCCCCTGGCTTTCTGTGTCCTTAAAGTGCTGTTGAAGCGCACTTCTCCTGCCAGCTTGCAGCACAAGCCACTGGGTACTCCTGCTCCCAGCCTGGGCTTTGAATCCTTAGGAACAGGTTTGGGGCTTTATTTCTTTATATATTCATCCCTGCTCCCAGGGAGTGCTTAATAAACACAGTGTTTGTAGAAGGAAAAGAAGAAGGAAGTGGGGATGAGGGGTGAGGGACTTGCATAGTGGGTCATCACTCACCTTTTCCCATTTCTCTCCCACACAGTGGAACCCATGGGTTTCTCTCCCACACAGTGGAACCCATGGGTTTCTCTCCCACACAGTGGAACCCACGGATTTCTCTCCCACACAGTGGAACCCATGGGTTTCTCTCCCACACAGTGGAACCCACGGTGGTACATACTGAGGAAGCCAGAGCTCTCACACTAAATGTGAGGTGATTAAGGCTCACCCAAGGGGCACCTCTTCCCTTAGATTCTTCCCTGATGGCCAGCCAGTTCCCAGGTGGCCCCTTTCTGTCCAGTGCTAGCCCCACCCAGGATGGATAAAGCTGCCCCTCCCACTCCCCTCAGATCTAGGTCCGAGTCTCTCCCAGGTCTGCTAAGACCCCTGCACTCCCAGTGCCTTAGGAGGGACCAATGTCTTACACGAGTCCCTGTTAAATCATACTACAAACATTTACAAGATGTCTGACCCCTCCTTCCCCTGCCCCTCTAACATCCTCCACACACCCCCATCCACCCTTTTTCACACACTATTACAGTCATCTGTGTGAGTTCCCGCCTCCTGAGGGCAGGCCTGAATCTCTACCACAAGTTGCAAGGGAGAGAATGGGCAATGTAATGGGGGAAAGAAAAAGAAAAGAATAAGAAGGGGGAAGGGAGGAGGAGGGGAGGAGCATGGGTTGTGGGGCCAGACAGACCTGGGTTGGAATTCCTGCCCAAGCTCATAACCAAAGTGTAACCCGCAGGACTCACTCTACCCTCTGAGCTGCACCCCGTGTCTATAAAGGATTGACGTGAGGATTCCATGAGGTGATGAGTCTCAAGCGCTGAGCACAGAGCCTGGTTTGGTCACTCAATACATGCTTGTTATTTTTACTTCGTTGTCATTATCATCATGGAGAGGGACAAAGGGAAGGAGGGGTGGCTGTTGCAGTCACATTACTCTGCTGCATAGCATGCTCTGTGGCTGCACCCCTTGGCAGCCACGCGTGGGCTCCTTCCTAGAGATGCACAACTAACCTCTAACCAGCTGAGCTTCTCTCCTGAAAGGAAGGACAAGGATGCAAAGCCCCAGGCCTGCCCTGGAGCAGGGATATCAGGGCATAGGATTCAAGGCATCGCAGACCTGGGAGAGACTCGGACCTGGACCTGAGGGGAGTGGGAGAGGCAGCTTTATCCGTCCTGGGTGGGGCTAGCACTGGGCAGAAAGGGGCCACCTGGGAACTGGCTAGGGAACACCGTTGTTCCCTCTTTCAGTACCTTTCGTCCCCTCTAAAGTACTTCTGCACATATCCCCACAAACACACACAGGCATCAGCTTCTACTTCACACCCCACACCAGCCCCAGCTAGCTCTACCTCCTTGAGGCCCTGACTGGCTCCATGACAAAGCGCTGCCAGCTAGGCAGCACTTCAAAGCCGGTGGTGTGCACCGCGGTGTTAATGCTGCTAAGACCCTGCACTCCCAGTGCCTTAGGAGGGACCAATGTCTTACACGAGTCCCTGCTAAATCACACTACAAACATTTACAAGATGTCTGTGCAGTGGGAGACCAAGGCGGAGAGCTGGGCAGGTGAGCCCAGACATGGGGAATCTGCCCTAAAGCCACACACACAATCGTCCCCTCCTGCCCTCTAGCCCCATTCCCTCACAAATTGCGTCCTAAAATGGCCCGCAAGCGCCTCCTGACTTGCAGGGGGTAGCAGAAGAGGCAGCTTGGAAATCAGCCTTGTCAAGCCCCAAAATATTTAGCTGTGGAGGAGGGTTATGAGGCTGCACAACTCCGGGGGGGAGGGGGGCGCTCTTCACATTGTAGTCTCTGTGAATGGAGCTCCTGTCTGCAATGGTGCATGCACAGCCCACGCTCATCTGCAGCAGCCCTAGGTGAAGGGACCTGGGAACTCTGGTCAACTACCCAACTTTATAGGCCAGTAAGGTTCCATAGTAGTGTCAGGTGGAGCCAAACCACATGTTCCCTGGTTTGTCCAAAAGGCCAACCCTTCCTTTGTGCACAGCAAAGATATATACACAGGTAGTCTCTGGCCTAGGTGTGTGTGTGTGTGTGTGTGTGTGTGTGTGTGTGTGTGTGTGTGTGCGCGCGCGCGCGCGCATACATTGGATATGTCTGATATGGCGTCCAATAAGCACATGTGGCAATTTAAACTTAAATGATTTCAAATGAAATAAAAGTAAACTTTCATTTCCCGAGCTGCACCAGCCACACAAAGTGTTCAGTAGCTGCAGGTGGCTCCTGGCTGTCATATTGGAATTTCCGTTACCTCAAAGTTTTTCCGGGTGAACATAGCTGTACTATAGATTACACTCGAGTCTACAGGGATACTGGGAGGCAAGGCACAAAGATGTGCTTTCATCTCTTTTATTTTTAAGGTGTACAGTGTGCCAAGCTATGCGGTAAGCACTTTGAAGGTATGACCTCCTCAGTCCTCACAGTTGTGTGTGGCGCTCTCGTCAACCCCTTTCACAGGTGAACCCAGCACAGTTCAGGAACTTGGCGTGATCACACAGCCTGAGTGGTGAGCCGCGTCCCCAACTCAGGTCTATTTACCTTCGGAGTCTGGTACTTACTTACCGGGCTCCACTCTTCCAACGGACGGAAAAGGATACAGACTCAGGTGCTGCTACAGAGCGGAGCCCACACACTGGGGCTATTTTCAAGATGGCAAAGACAATGAAAGGGCTCAGAGCCAATTACAGGAATGAGTGAGGCTTGTTTGGTACTAGAAGTGAGAAGACTGATCTAATCCCTGGGAATCGGAGATGGCTATGCTGACAGTGTGTGGGTGCTAAAGGCCAGAGAAGTGACGAGACATGGAGCACAGAGAACTCGCTGGTCACAAGCGGGTGCTTCTTGAGCACTAAGCAGGGGAGAAGGTGGCAGCTGCCACCAATAGACAGTCACAGGGACACTTCTCCTTACACACCCTTCATAGCACCAGTGGAGCAAAAGGGACCTTGTTCCCTCTCCTAATGGTGGAAAAGGAAAGGAAACGGGAAGGAAAGAGACAGCGATGGTAGAGGAATAGGGTGTCCCCTGGCCAATGGTTGGACAATTCCTTGGTGCCAAATCACTTTGCTTTTTCCTGTTTCCACGTTGGCATTTTTTGAGGTTCTTCTACTTGAGCCTCAGGAACAAAGGGAAAGGCTGGAATGTTTGGTGCCCGAACCCTGCAGAAACTCAGGTCAGCCACGCTGTCATGAAGTTGCCGATGGTTAGGCCAAAGGACCTTCTATTTGTCAAGCACTGAGTTGGGATATTGGGGTTTCCAATGTCATCTCTTGCTTCAAGGAGAACACAGTAGTTTACTTCTACACCTGAGAAGTCTGCCCTGAGCAGAACTAGCTACCTGGGATGAGTTTGGGTTTAGAGCCAGGTCTCAAGGTGTCTGATTGCTGGGTTTCAGGATCTATTCTTTGGGGGTGACTGTGGGGTCTGGGTAGATGGGTGCTTGGAAAGTTGGATTCCCTTTGTTCAACCATTTATTTTTTTGTTCATTTATCCTTTAGTAAAACATGTTATTAAAACTTACCTGCATTTCCCTTGTTAAGAGCTGGAAGGCGTTTAGAGGTCATCTAGCCAGCTCCCTCAAATACAGATGAAGAAATGGGGACCTAGAGAAGTTAAGTGACATGTTCAAGATCACCCAGCTACTTTATTGCAGAGCCAGGGCAAGACCCCAAGGCTGACAGCACGGAGGTTTCATGCAGCTCTCACCGTGCAGGGGTGATGTCCTTTGCCTAGTAGCTGGTGCTGGGAACTTAATCACCAAATGTGACTTAAAGCACAAACAGGCTGCTGTGTGGTCCATGTCAAACCCTGGACTTCTCCAGCAGGGCTGGAGTGTGGGGGTTGGGCTGGGCCAAGTGTCTAGATGGAGAAGGGCCTTTGACCCTGGGGATACCACTGAGGTTCCTACAGAATGTGGCCCCACTGCCCTCACTGCCTTCCCCGCATTGTTCCTGCTCCCCAGCCTGATGGCCTGTCCTCCTCCTGTCAACTCTGTGGTCTGCCTGCTCACTTCCTCCCCTCGGAGCCGGCCTCTGAGACAATTCCCAAAAGCTCTTTGAGGTTCCCTAAGCCTTTTGCCCTTGGAGATGTAATAAGGCTCTGTATGTTATTGTCAAATGTAACACAAATGGCTGGATTTGAATTGATGATGTTTGTCACTGACACCTGCTCTCTGTACCCTATGTTCTGTGTAGGAATGTGTACCCGATGTAGCCAGCACTCCTGTGCTGTTACCTGTATTCTCTGTGTATTCCTGCGCTCTGTCAGTCTCTGTACTCTCTGTACAAGTATGTTCACGTGTATGCACGCTGCAACCTCTGATGTCTGTCTCTGTGTGTATTTAACCTTGTACCAATGTTCACAATATAATAAAAGCAGAACCAAAAGAATACACCCCTTCTGGCGATTTTTAAACCTAGGGGAGGTGCTCACTTACCCGGGGTGGATGGGTGAGTAATTACCGAAAGGCAGTAGGTTGGAAAAAATTATTTCTCACTGATCTAGGAAGGATCTGTGAGCCTCTTGGCCCTCTACTGAAGGTAGGCACATGAGAGGAGGAAGAGGAAAGGCTGACTCCACAGGCCTCGCATGTCATTCCTTCCAGTCCAGGGTGTTCTGCATGAAACCTCACAGCAGGCATGAGACAGCTGTTAGTCAGCTAAGTCTCCTGGTGGGAAGCTCCACAGTCCCCAGTCTTTGGTAGAATTTTTAAACCTCTCTGCAACATTTCTCCTTGAAAAATACTCTTTCATCCTGAGGAAGAGACTCTCCATCCCTCCTGTTGGGCCCTTCTGCCTGATCATGGAAGCCCAGGGAACTTAATCCACTTAGGACAGACTTGCCTCAAGGTTTTGACCCAGTTCTGCCTTGGCTGGAGGTTTGAAGGCACAGAGAAGGAAACTGTCTCTCCAATCACATGATGAGCCCAGATAGGAAAGGAGAGGGTTGCTGCAAGAAGGGACATGGGAGAATTCCTGGGAAACTCAACCCAGAGGCCTACTAGCTTCTTGTGAGCTGAAACTTCAGAGTCCAAGCCAGCGGGGATGCCACAAATAACACACTGATGGGAGGAGGGCAGGAGACACAGGATTGAAATGGAGCTGGTGGTCCCAGATTTGCAATACCACTGACCTTAGCAGGGGGTAGAAGACCTCATTGAGAGGGTAAACCCAGCACCTGTGTCCCAAGAAGCACCCAGGGTTTTGTAAAGGTGTTTAGCTGATATGTGTCTGACCTTGCCTTTGAGCTGTCCTTGTCCTTACTGGCCAATGCCAATCCGGGATTCCTGAGACTGGGCTCCAAACTTCTGGCCTACCTAGGACGGCTGCGCTTTAGCAAAGCCTCCTTTCTCGGGGGTTGGACATATCTGAGCAGAACCTGTCTTCTTGTGTGGTCGGGAGAAAATTTCCAGCACTTTCAGAAAATCCAGGCAGTTCTGCTTCTCTCCTTCTTCCTCCATAAAGGAGTTTACAATTATTATCTCTCCTCTAAACAGGAGGTGCAAGTGGGCTTACCTCCTACGATTCTGGGCTCCCACACTGCAGCCCTTCGGAGAAGTCCTTGCCAGGACCGTCCCTCTTGAACATGCCTGTGTTCACGAATGAGTTCCAGAAATGGAAGTCTCCCTCCCACTGGCCCTGTAGAGATAGACATGGAGGAGGATGTAACCCCATGGACTCCAGACACATGCTTTAGTGGAGGAAGACCCGAGAGCGCCTCTCAGCTTTCTCCTGAGAGCCTTCCTACACTAGGTCTCCCCTGGGCTGGCCATTGTAGACACAGTCTAGAACAGCCGTGGGCAAACTACGGCCCGCGGGCCGGATCCGCCCGTTTGAAATGAATAAAACTAAAAAAAAAAAAAAAGACCGTACCCTATTATGTAATGATGTTTACTTTGAATTTATATTAGTTCACACAAACACTCCATCCATGCTTTGGTTCCGGCCCTCTGGTCCAGTTTAAGAACCCATTGTGGCCCTTGAGTCAAAAAGTTTGCCCACCCCTGGTCTAGAATATAATGGACACACCGCCCTGTAAATCAGCCCTCACCTTTATGCAGAACCAGGCCATTGGCTCCCAAGGCCATGGGCTTCCCAGAACCATGGAAATGGTGGGAATACAATGGGTGAGCAAAGAATGAGCGATGAATCAGACTAGATAACTGGGTTCTTTTAAAAAATATATATGTTTTATTGATTTTTAGACACAGAGGAAGGTAGAGAAAGAGAGAAAAACATCAATGAGATAGAAACATCAATCAGCTGCCTCCCGCACGACCCCCACTAGGGAAGAAGCCCACAACCCAGGCATGTGCCCCCACTGGGAATGGAACCAGTGACCTCCTGGTTCATGGGTGGAAACTCAACCACTGAGCCATACCAGCCAGGCATAACTGGGTTCTCAGCTCTGTAAAATAGAGTCCTAGATATGTCTTAAAAAATACATCTTCCTTATTTTCCCTAACCTTTCTCAACTAAAAAATGTTATTCATTTAAACAACCTTGTGCATCTTAGAGAACCCATGTGCTTGGTGGTGTGGGAAGCAAGGGACCCCAAAATAGTAGGATAAAGACTTTGCCTTCTAAAGATGATACAAAATCAAATGGAGAAGACACTGATACACACTATATTGATTGTGATGAGTTCTGGAAAAGCAGTGCAGTCTAAGGATAATGGAGAATTCAGGGAGGAAGAGGTTTATTCCAGGAAGAGGAACCTGGGAAAGCTCCCTTGAAGCTGTTTGATTGGAGATGGACTCAGGGAAGGATAGCAGCCATCTCAGCTGCCTGGCAGATATCACAGGCAGAGGACAGTGTGATGAAGAGGAGAGGGTGGGTCTTTGGAGATGGTAGAACTGGGAAGAGTTTGATTCTTAATTGTAGTTATGGCATGAGAATTGGTCAGTCCTAGGATAGATTTCCACTGAAACAGGAGACAGAGAACAAAGTACATCCAGGGGATTATGTCCTCGAGTGAGACACTCATATTCACAAAGCTGATGACAACCCGCTCTGGGGTGACACCTGAGGAAGTGATGGTGGCATCCTGTTTTACCCCAAACATGACACCTCTGCTCCTTTTAGTTGCTGGCTCTCTACATGCCTTCTCCCCTTTTCTCTTTCTGTCTTTACCTCCTTCTTGCTCTCTCTCCCCTCTCCTTTCTACATTCCTGTCTGTTATCACTTTGGGGAAATATAAAATCACAGAAGGAGTCTTTGATTTGGGTAGAGAGACCTGGATACCACACACAAGTAATTTAACATTAAACCACCCCCTTGGTCAGGGTCTCTTTTCTCCTCTGGAAAATAAATGCATCTTCCCTATTTTCCCTAACATCTCAAAACCATTCATGGTAACTAATCATATGAGATCAGTGTTTCTCTCTCTTCTCTCTCTCTTTCTTCAAAAAAAAATCAGTTTTAAAACTGATTTTAAAACCTTTCTTAAAACAATAAGATTTCCTAATTTCTAATCATTAGCAGCCCGTTCAAGCTCATACTATTTTTATTCTCTTTGTATTTCTGTTTGAAACATAAGTTCAAATTCCACTTAGTTGTGACAAGATACACACGTCACCTCTCACATAGGGGAGACATGAGGCCAAAGGGCATGAGTTGGCCCAAGGAGGCCTAAATTTCCACCATCCAGGCATCTGCTTCTGGGCACATGGGGCGTAGCTTCATTCCTCCACCCTGAGGCTTTGGAGGCGGTGAGGTACAGTGAGAAAATAGTGGCCAGGAATTCAGGACTTGGTTCTCATTCTTGCTCTGAATGAGGATAGTGTGCGATAGGGACAAATGCCTGAAGCTCTCTGAGACTCATCCCCCACATATTGTAAGATATAACGAATTTAGACCTGAATATCTCTAAGGCCCAGGTACCTGTGACCAAGTCCTCAAGTTCACCATAGTTGAGCCAGACCCTGCTGGCATCCTGCCACTGGCCCCCAGTCATGTCTCCATAGGGATTGTCCATAGGTGAGAGCTCCATACAAATGGCCAACAGCGTCTGGAGGGCCAGTTCCTTCTCTGCCTCCCTCCCCAGCTCTGCACTCTGTGGCTCCCTTTTTTATTCATCCAGCAAATAGTTACTGTTACTTAATATGCATCAGGCACTCTTCTAGGTACTAACAATGCAAACACAAGCAAGACAAATACGGTCCCTCCCCTCAGAGGGCTTGTCCTCTAGTGGGGGAATAACTAATAACCAAGCACATAAAGGAGACAAATGCAGTTTGTGATGAGGGTCAGAGGCAACAGGATACAAGAGCATGACACAGCACACACTTTAGTAGGAGGTCAGAGAGGCCTTCCCGAGGAAGGAAATGTGTGTTTGGGTGTAAGTGACAGGGAAGACTAAGCCTTGAGCATGCCAAGCAGAGGACAGGTGGGAAGGCGTTTGCTGTACTTGAGGAACAAAAGCTGGCTTGTTTGACAAAGAAAGAAAGAGGTGAGTTCAGGGAGGAAGACAAGAGGCTAAAAGAGATGGGCTTTGTAAGCCAAGGTAAAGAGTGCTGGTGCTACTCTGAGCACAAGGAGAAGCCAGATGAGGATTCCGACCCTCCAATTACACGTAGAGCCCATGCTTTGTTTGAAAAGTTGGTGAGAAGGAGAGAGGAGAGTCAGAGATGAGTCTGAGTCGGTCCGAGCAACTGGATGAAAAGCGGGGGCTCTGGAGCTCATCCATCCTCCTCCCTCCCCAACTGAGCATCTCCAAGATAACACGTACCACTCCACCCTTCCTGCATGCCCACTGCCCTCCCCAGTCCTCACACAGATACCCCTCCTCGGGGGAGGAAGAGAGAGAAAGAGAGAGAGGGGGAAAGAGAGAGAGAGGGAGAGAGAGCGCCTTTCAGAGGATCTCCTACACTCCGTCTGACTCCTTGCTGTTCAGGGGGGAATCTCTTTCCAGATGATCATATTTATTGAGTTTCAACAAAGCATTCCTTTGTTAATATTATATTAATAGAGTCTAAATCAGTTTACTCTCATTTATGGGAATAATGAGCATTGGAGACAAAATTTTATACTTGATTGGAGAAATAACACGGTCTTGAATGTGTGAGTGCAGAAAGCATTCACTGACTGACTCTTGAAGGATAGGCAAGTACGCCGGGGGGGGGGGGTCTTCAGCCTCCAGGCCTACACAGCCTCAGTCTCCCAGATAATCCGGGTCCAGACAGCACAGTGTGAAACCTACTTTAGCTGAAGGCTTATGCAGATCCTGGGCATGAACAGAGGAACCCTTTCAGACTTTACCCCCAAGCTTATTAACAATCCTGAGTGGGGAACGGAATCTGAATCCATTCACTCAAAAACCATATATCCAGCCCTGGCTGGGTGGCTCAGTTGGTTGGAGAATTGTTCCATACACCAAAAGGTGGCAGGTTCAATTCCTAGTCAGGGCACATCCCCAAGTTGCGGGTTTGATCCCTCTCTCTCTTCTTCCCTCCTTTTCTCCCTTCCTCCCTTCCTCTAAGATCATTTTTTAAAAAGTGTATATCCATAGTCAACTAGGCATTACATAAAGTTCTGCATACCTGCATAGGGCTGAACCACTCATAAAGCACTTTCCCCCTGCCCCGCCATGGCAGGCTCCCCACAGCTATGAGGCAGGACTGGGGGCGGGGGCAGGGGGGGTGCTGGGGGCTTCCGAGAGCTCATGGAAGTGCCTGACACTGCCTCACTAGTTGGCGGTGTAACCAGAACAAGCCTTTTCTGCTAGTGTGGAGAGCGTTTACTGGATAGGTGAAGACATCCTTGCTCTCACTTTTGGCAGCACCCCTGGCCTGGAAACTCCCTCCTGGGAAGGTCAGCAGAGCTGCAGCTAGAGAGACCAGACCAAACACATTAACACCTGTCACAGTGGGAAGCACAGGTTAGGGTTTCCCCAGAGGCAATAGGGTGAGTTGAAGCCTCCCGTGATGCCTACCCCTCCAAGGGTCTGTGGTCCCCCACACGATGCCACGGAACAACGTGTCCTTGCCTGTCCACCCACGAAACTGCGTGCCTGAAGGGTCGATGAGTTCTGGGTCAGGGAGAAGAGCATTAGCCTCTCTCTATTCTTGCTCCAATTAAAGGCCTTCTTGGGTTGGACAGAATTTTCCCAAGGCTTGAGATGCAGAACCAGCCTCCCAGCTGACCTCACCAAGTGATGGGATTGGTACAGATTGAGGAAACTTTCCCACACCAATGACTGTCTGGGCCAGGAATCAGAGGACATGAACAAGTCGCCCTTCTCCCACTCACTGTGCAAATTACTTCACCACTCTGACCCTCAGTTTCTTCATCTGCAAATGAGTTTGATCCCAACGTTACTCCTGTCCAAGTTGAGCACTCAGTGATTTCAAAGTACAATGTAATATTTTATCCTCTCTTTCTAAAGAAGGTTCTGTTCAAAAATTACCTCTTTGATGAGTGCTTGCCTCAGCTACCAGACACGCACAGCAGCGCCCAGTTATGGTCATCAGCCCACCTCACTCACCCGCACACAGCTCATTCTTCCTCTTCCTGTAGTGAAATCTGATGTTTGTTAACCTTACACGTATACGTTTTTCCACCTCATGAGTCAAATCAAGTCCATATAGAAATTGGCAAAATTTGTCACTGGTTTTCTTAAGTAGAAGTAATGTTTTATTTTTGCAAAAATATAAGTAGATTGCAGATTAGCTAGAAAATATAAATTAGTCAAAAAGCAAATAAAAATGTCAATAACCCTTCCACTCAAAGGTAAACTTTCACTATTTATATTTCTAGATTATTTACTTTACATACAAATAATTCATATAAATTCAAAGCATCATATTCTATTGTGCTGTTTCCAACCTGCTTTCCCTCCTTCACATGTATGCATTTGTTAATATCTGCATTATGAGTTGTAAAAGCTGAGTGATAGTCCATTGCTTGGAGTTCTATATTTTATTCAACTAATCTGCTATTGTTGGACTCCGGTTGTTTCCAATTTTTTGCTATTATCAACATTTTTGCAATGAACTTGTTCAATTTTCTTCTTAGGATCCATTCCTATTAATGAAATGGCTGGGTACACTATTCTATTTATTTTAAGATTTTTGAGGCACATTACTGGACTTATTTCCAGAAATTTTGTAGTAATGATATGGTTAGCTATTTCCTTTCTGTCTCCCGGGAAGCACGCTCTAGTTAATTTATGCTATATTTTCTCTTACCCTTTTTATCTGAGAGAAAGAAATGTATTTCATTGTTGTTTCAATAGGCTTTTTTAAAACCACTGAGGCTGGCCATTTTATTGTTCATTGATCAATTATATTTCATTCATTCAACAAATATGTATAACCCCCTTCTACGTCCCAAGCATCGGCTAGTATTTCTTTATTGAATTCCCTTTTCATGTACAAAGATATGACTTCATATAACTCTATACAAGTGAGCAATTGCTTCTTAAACCTCTTCACTTTCCACCTATACCATGTCTCTAGGTAACAGGTTCTGTATGCTCAGTTATGTAAATTCTCTCACATTCTCCATGGAGATGATACTTCTGAGACCTTCTCACTCCTCTCCCTGAGCCTGCTCTTCTCCTGCCTCTTCATCAAGCAGGTGCAGGCCTTTGGAGGAGAGGTCCCGGCAAGGCCGGCTCACTGACCACATGGGCCCTTCTGCTGTGGATTCTGCACCACTAAGGTTGCTCCATGGTAGAGCTGAGTCCATGTTCCATGTGCAGAAGCTCAATCTCATTGCTGCCCAGAGCTGATTCCACGCAGGCTGGTCACGGTGACTAAACTCCCTGGGGACCCGAGGAGAAGTGTATGAATCAGAGAGCCACCTGCTCTACTTGTGATGAGAAATGGAACTGGCGGGCAGACCAGACAATTGTTGGATTCTGCAGTCCAGTGTATCCCTCAGGCAAGTTCCACGGCAGCCAGGCATCTCAGAAGGGTGGGTGCTTTGTGAGCAGAGAAAGAGAAGGAGGGTAGTGGGTACAGGGTCGGGAAGCTTGCTAGCTTCAGGCGCTCATGTATGTACCTGTTTCCAGCGCTCTGCCCTGGACAGCGCCCGGGTTGGCGGAGCCAGTGTGGGCCTGTGCTGTGTGGCTGACGGGCCCGGGCCTCATGGCCAGCCCTGTCCTGCCTTCGCTGTGATCGCAGCTTCAGGCACAGCTTGCTGTCCTACCAGCCATGTGTCTTTCTAATGTGATTTGACCCATGCTTCATATCCGAATGTACAGTTTCATATTTTGTTTCCCTGAGTTCAGCACATGCATATTGAGAAGTTCCTATGTTTCAGCCCTGAGCATAAGGCCTGGCCTCTGGTGGTGCCCGGATAAGATGCCTGATGAGATGCCTTCATGTTTCTTAAGGGAGTTTTAATGATTGCCTCCTCAATGGAACCGCTTTTAAGACACTTTGAAATGATGGGGTGGGTGACGGTTACAGGTGTCTCTGCTACCTCGGCTCATCCCTGCTTTCAGCCACCGCTGCAGGGGACAGTTCCCTGTACCTCAGACTCCCTCAGGAGGACAGCACCCCACCTCTGGGCATGTTTGTACTTTGTACTCAGAGGCCTTGCCCGAGGCAGCAGGAGCCCAGAAGCTCCGGCTAACACACCGGGTCAGCTCCCAGCCAGAGTGGAACGGGGGCCCACGCATAAGTGCTGCAGCCTCGGTGCCGGGAGCCACCTGCGCATTTCTCGGGGGCCCCTGCGCACAGCACGTGTCCTCCTCATGCAGCAGCCTCAGTCACACACCCTTGTATAAAAGGCCTGCTTCCTCCCTTAACTCAGTTTCCCAGGGCATCTCCCAGGGAGCAGCATGCACCCACATGCCTGACTGACCTGCGTTTTGAAGGGTGTTGCGGGGAGCAGGGACCCGGGATTACAAGAAGCACAGAGAGCTGCAAAGGCCGCACATGGAGCCCTGGGGGTCCCCTTTAGTGATGCCGTCACTGCCAGGGAGCATGAGGTCTTGCCAGGAAGACTCAGAACTCCCCTAAATCCTCCTAGAGAGGTGTCACAGCTAAGGGAAGTGACATTACCAGGAAAACCAAGTAGCATCACTCCCCTTGGTGACTGCATGTATTCCTTGGGCCCCCGACATAAAACTTTGCATCTTAAGTTGGGTTCCTTAGAAGCTGAGCCCAAATTGGATCCTGAGGCAAAGGTTTTATTTCGGGAGTTTTTTCAGGAGAAGAGGAATAAGGGAAGGAAGACAGCGCAGGAGAAGGAAGCTAAGCAAGGATGTGGGCTCAGCTGGAGACTGGCTGCCACCTGGCCCCGCGGAGAGCCCTGGGCACCAAGTGCAGAGGCTGGTCATCCTCGAGGCAAAAGGCCTGACCTCATGTACCCTTGTCAGTCACGGCTGGGCTGCGGGCCGCCCCACTTCAGCTCCCCTAATGCAGCAGTTTGGGTTTTGAGCGGGAAATCATCCCAGGAGAGGGGTAGCTGCACCAGCTCAGTACAGTGGTCCTCCCTGGGCGGGGTACTGGCACGCCCACTGCATCTCCCTCAGTGAGGAGCTCGCGGGGCCAGGGAAGGCTGTTCTCCTTCAGCTTCCTGATGACGCTGGGACTTCTGCGAGGCCATGTGCTTTGAAACTCCCCTTGTCCAGAGCTGTCTGTTTAATCTTCCCACGCCTCTCTCCCTCTCTCTCAATCTCTTCTCTTTATCCAAAACAAAGTTGCAGCTGAGAGCGCTCAGAGGAGTGCCAGGGGTTCTCTTCAAACAGAGTTTTAAATGTTATGACATCACCCCAGTCATTACCAGGAAAATGCTCCACCATTCCACACAAGGTTGGCCCCGGGTCACTGGGAACTTTTCACGGTCTGAACCCAAGGGCAGGTGCTCACACGTCCATCGCCTGCCTCAGAGTGGAAGCCAGCGTCACTGTGGGGATCTGAGAAGAATCGTAGGGGTGTCCACCGGGACTGCCCAGGCTTGGTGGCAGAGGTCACACCTCAGGGCCTGAGTCACACCGTCTTCAGAACCACAGTTTCAGACACTAAGTCCCAGTTCCATCTTCCCCTCACCGGCCAGGGCCCCTGACCGCTCACTTAACCTCCTTTGGCCTCAGTGAGCTCATTCTCAGACGTGGAGTGAGGACTGGGTTGGAAATGGAGGGGACAGGCCCTTGTCACAGCCAAGCACTAAGTCACTGATGTGCTGGTGAACAGGGCGGGGCACCTGCTAGAGGGAACCCTGATTTATGACTTCCGCTGACTTCTCTGCTGTGAATAACCCCACTGTGGCCGATTTCACCACCCATTACCCAGCGGCCGTCTCACAGAATCCCCACCTGGAATTCGCCCAAGGGAGCTGGTGGGAGGCAGCGCAGCACCTGCTGCTCAGGGCACCTGCGTGGTGACGCCTGGTGCCCAGGTGCCTAGGGGAAGCGGCTCAGGAGAGGGTCGCTGGGACTGTTCCGGCCAAGGGACCGCCTCTTGCAGGGATGTCTGAAAGGGCCTCGGTTTGATGTTCATCCCAAACATGGGTCACATTGATAAAAACCCTGCCCTGCTCCAGAGCTCCCACATTCCGCGCCTCTGTGGCCGGCGGTGCTCACAGCCGGAGCTGAGACTACCGTCCTCCAGGGCGGAGGGGCGGAGGATCGGTGCCACCAGTAGGGCCTGGAAGCCAGAAGGAGAAGCTGACAGGGCCTGGGGGGTCATTCTGTGCTTAATGAGCTTAATGGTGGAGTATCCAGGAGACCAGGGAAAACGTGTCCTGTGACATAACCCAGACACAGCTGCCCTACCTCTGGTTTGCTTCCCACCCATCCAGTCTTGCTATAAACCTCAGCATCTGGTTACCTCCCCCCGAAATAATCTGCTAACACCAACATTAGTGGTGGCCAAGGTGAGGTTCACAGACGATTCCATGGGAAACATATAGGTAGGTTTCAAAGTCCACCTCAGACATACCTGTCTGCCACAGTTCCCTGGCTCACCCCATCCCCTCCTGGCTCTCCTCCTCACCCCTTTCCTCTAGCAAGCTGAGAATGTCTGCTCTGCCCTTGGGCTTGCATTCCCAGCTCACCTCTCCCCACCCCCATCAGCTGACAGTCACTCCCATGTGCCTGGTCTCCTTCTTGCCTGAGGGTTTATGGCAACCCATGGACTGTTTCCTGTGGTAGGAAGGACAGGTTGGAGGTCCCTGCTTTAGATGTGCAGCCAGAGGCAGCTAGACCAGTGGTCAAGGGCACAGACTCCAGGTCTAGTCTCCCTGCCTCAGCTTGCATGTTATTGTGCATTAGCCCTGTGAGTACTAACAGATACCTGGTTTTACTTCTGCACCTCGATTACTCCTTTATAAAATGGAGGCATTGATATGTGTAAGGACAGAAGGAATTAATAGATATAAGATGCTTAGAACAGCGCTTGGCGACATTAGCTGTTACTATTATTGGTAGAAATACATGATGAGCAATAGATGGACTCCTACAGGAGTGAGTTTATCAGGAAGAAGGATGGTTACAGGTTGGCTGAACTTGAACATGTTGAACAAACACACACACACACACACACACACACACCTGTAACCTGTATGGGCTCCTTTCACTTGAAAGTTATGATTATGAAAAAGTTCTCAGCCTATGTGGCACATAGAATCATCAGGGTGTTGAAATTATAACTAACTATAGAGTAAGTTATATTAACTTTAGACTGTATTTTAAAGTATTTCATTTTTCACTAAACTATAGCTGAAACCATTGATGCCAGAACCCACACAAGAGCAGTGAAATCCCAGTTAGCATGGGGGAGAGGGAGCAGGTGTGAGAGCATTTGAAAGATCTGCAGGGGATTCTAATGTGCAGCCAGGATGGAGAAACAACGCTTTACCAGAACCCACACAAGAGCAGTGAAATCCCATGGGGATTAGCATGGGGGAGAGGGAGCAGGTGTGAGAGCATTTGAAAGATCTGCAGGGGATTCTAATGTGCAGCCAGGATGGAGAAACAACGCTTTAAGATGATCATTCTCCACCTTCTCTCCCCTCTACACCTCCTGCCCTCCCTTCTCCTTCAACGTCCAGCTGATAAACTTGCTTCGTGCTTCGCAGAGAAAATTGGAGCCATTTGAAGAAAACCCCCTATCCTCCCACTGCCACAGCAAGAAAAGTACCTGCATGTCAGGCCAGGCCTTCTCCCTTCCCTTCCACTTAGGAAGTGGTGCCCCTGCCCCAGGGTTCAGGCCCCCCTCTCCCCTCCCTGCCCAAGCCCCACGCGTTGCTATGGAGTTTGGCATCTTTCCCTCTCCCTCCTTCACTTGTCCTTCTCTCTGCTCAGCGTTTGCCTCTCCTTCTCCACAGAAGCACTGCCAATGGCATGACATTCTCTAGTTTCTCTCAGATTGGAGAAGAACAGCACAAAACCAAAAGGAAACCCCCTCCTTGACCCCACATCCCCTCCAGCTCTCATTCTTGTTACTCTACTCAAGAGCCACTTCAACATCCTTGAACACACATGTTCACAGTAGCATGAGTCACGATAACCAAGGCTGGAAGCCACCCAGGGTCCCTGAACCAGTGTGCCTAAACAAAGTGTGCCAACTGACACGTGCTAATTGGACACATGCTGCAACATGATGAGCCTTGCGGGCGTTATGCTCAGTGAAATAAACCAATCACCGGAGGCCACATACTGTATGATCCCACTCAAATTCATAGAGACAAACAGTGGAAGGGTGGTTGCCTGGGGTTGGGTGCAGGAAGGAATGGGGAATTGTGGTTTAATTGGTGCCACAAAATTTCAGCTTGGGAAAATGAAAGAGTTCTGTGGATAGATAGTGGTGATGGTTGCACAACACGATGGATGTACTTAATGTCACTGAACTGTACACTTAACAATGGTCAAGATGGTAAATGTTATGTCATGTGTATGTACCATGATGACGATGATGATGCTAGCTGTGTCTACCTGCTGCCCCCACTCTAACTTCCTCCACCCACAGACACTCTGGGTTTGGCTTCTCCACTCCAGCA
>NW_006289395.1:3804554-3806609 GCF_000327345.1 Myotis davidii
ACAAACCCAGCAACACCTTCCCTTCCTCCCCTCACTTAACTTCGCTGAAATACTCAGCTCTCTTCCTGAGATCCTCTGCCTTCCTGGTTTCCATGACACCATACTCTCTGTTTTCTCCTCCTACCTGCTCCGCCCCTGCCTTCTCAGGCGCCCGGCTTAGGTTGTAGGTTTGAGGGTTCCTTAGTTCTCTCTGGGACCATCTCTCTCCTCTCTATGTATGTTCTGTTCCTTTTCTCAGGGAAATTGTCTCCTTGGATCATCTTAAATGTGTTTAAACACGTTGATGACTCTCACAGTTGCATCTCCAACTTCAGACTTATAAACTTCACTGCCTACCTCACATCATTCCGGTGTTTCCCAGACACCTCACACTTCATGTGTTCAAACTGGGGCTCTTCTTCCCCATATCAGCAAAGGCTGAGTTGTTCAAATTTGAGCAGCATCCTCAATTCTCTCGTTTCCTCACCTCTCAGATCTGATGCATTAGCAAATCCTGGCACTTCTGCCTTGGGAATATGTCTTGGCTCTGTCCCTTTCACTATGTGCCTGCTACCCCTTCAATCCCAGGCTCCACCATATTTTCTCAGCTGGACTGTTCCAGCAGCTTCCTCTCTGGGCCAGAGTCCCAGCTGATCCTTTACTTTCAACCTTCTCTCACGCCTCCGCTCCTTGCCCCCGGCCAGAATATTCTAGCCATACTGCTCACTTTAGTTTCTCAATTATACTTATGTTTCACTTAATTCAACTCTTTCCTACACTCGGGCCTTTGTGTGCGCGTGCACACACACACACACACACACACACACACACACACACACGCGCGCGCGCGTTCTTCTCTTATTCTTCTTCTCCTCACCCATGTCCATTTGCATGGCTGGCCCTTCTCATCCTTAAGATCTCTGCATAGATGTCACTTCCTCAGAGACGCATGCCTCCCTCAATCACTTAACAAAACAGGCACCACCTCTCTTATCATCCATCGCTGCATCTAGTTATCTTCTTATCACTGCTAGCAATTATTTGTTTGCTATCTCATTATTACCTGTCTCTGCTGAAAACTCCTTACCTCTGAGAGCAAAGGCTGTGTCAGGCTCATCACTGTCTTTCTAGACACGCAGAGATGGAGTCCACCTGGGACGTGCACGGCACGCTGACAGATGGGGAACAGGGTCATCCTGGGACATGATGCCTGGGGTTTAAGGCTTGGGTTCAGATGAAGGTAGGCTTTTCTGGTCATGTTCCAGAAATGTCTAATCCTCAATATTCTTCATTTATTTATTAACCAAAATTAATTTCTTTATTAAAACAGCTGATTTCAAGCAATATTAACCAGCACATTATTGCTCTTTGAAGCAAGTTTTTGAGGATACTAATTAAATATATATCTTGTACTTAAAGCAAGACTTTTATAGAAGTGAGTATTTATTTGGTATTTTTTATATCAATTTATTATCATTCTTAACTTAGGCAAAATCCTTTTGGGACTTGAAGCTTCAGAGCAGCCCGATTTCAAAAATATTTGCAGCTTATTTGGGAGTTACTGGTTATGAACTTTTAGAGATGCTTTCTCAGAACGACTGCCCCTTGAGCATATCTACACTAATAATAGACAAACATGCAAATTGACCATACCTTTGCTATGCCTTAAGCCATGCCCACCAGCCAATCAGAGTGATTATATGCAAATTAACCCATCCAAGATGGCAGCCAGCAGCCACTGAGCTGGAGCAAGCAGGAGACTCGGTTGCCCCAATGATGGAGGAAGCCAAGCTTCCCGCCTACCCCAGCCAGCTCTGAGCTCCACTCAAAGCAACAAAGTTTCAATTATAGAAGGTAAATAAACCCCAGATACCTGCTTTCAGCCGGCCGGCCATGGCCACGGAGCTAGAGCTAGCAGGAGGCTTGAGTTGCCCCTGGCGATGGAGGAAGCCAAGCTTCCCTCCCGTTCGCCCTGGTCGGCTCTGAGCTCCTCTCAAGACTACAAAGTTTCAATTATACAAGGTAAATAAATCCCAGAATTAAAAAAAAAAAATGAAGAAAAAAGGAGAGGCTGGG
>NW_006289395.1:3806740-3809612 GCF_000327345.1 Myotis davidii
GCTGAAAACAGCCCAAGTGCCCATTAGTAGATGTGTGGATAAAAAAGCTGTGGTACATTTATACACAATGGAATATTACTTGCCGTAAAAACAACACACCAACATAGAAATCTTACTTTTTGTGACAGCATGGATGAACTTGGAGATCATTATGTTAAGTGAAATAAGCTTGTCAGAGAAAGACAGATATCATATAATCTCACTTATATGTAGAATCTGATGAACAAAATAAACTAACAACCAAAGTGGAGACAGACTCATGGATACAGAGAACAGACTGATGGGGACTGGATGAAAGAAGATGAAGGGTTTAAGCAAAAAAGCATACATTTATAGGCATAAGACACAGACAACAGTGTGGTGATAACCAGAAGGGAGGGGGGACAGAGCAGGGGGGAAGTGGGCAAAGCTAGGATGGGAATATCTATAACAGTGTCAACCATAGCCCAGCTGGTATAATTCAGTGGTTGAGCATCAACCTATGAACCAAGAAGTCACAGTTCAATCAGGGCACATGCCCGGGTTGTGGGCTTGATCCCCAGCAGGGGGCATGCAGGAGGCAGCCGATCAATAATCATTGGTGTTTCTGTCTCCCTTTCCCTCTTCCTTCCTCTCTGAAATCAATAAAAAAAAATGTTTTAAAATAAAAATAATAGTGTTAACAATAAAAATAAAGGGAAAAATAAATAGTTATGAGGAAACTAGCTAGACTCTAGCTCAAGCATGTCAAACTCACTGCCCACGGGCTGCATGCCTCATTTATTTGGCCCATGTTAGCCTTTGAGTTTGACATGCTTGCTTCTCTCCAGCTTATCTGTACTCTCTGAAGAGACAGGAAAGGAGCAGCAATGAGGACAAACCTACTTAGAGAGAGATGTAGTTCTTACACTGAGTTTTTAAAAATAAACCCAGGATTATAAGGAGAAGCTAGATGACATGGTTTCTGTTACTTAGTTAGTGCCTATGTTCTGCGTTCCAGTGAAATGTTTTCAACAAGAACTTCCTTATACTGAGTCCCATGCAATAATACTTTACATGTAGGTTTCCAGAAACCTCTGCCTTATCAAGTTCCCAGACATGCCTTGAAATCACAGATAGCCTTACATTCCGTTTTCAGAGCTGTTTTCCAAAACAACTTGTAGCTTTGCTTGAGCAGAATTTTTTCAAGAGTATTTTTACCAACATTTAAACAGTCTGTCAGCAGGCGTTCACACGGTTTCATCCCAGATACTGGCACTGAGCACTCCCTGAGCCTCTAAACCCGATGGTAAGTTAGTTTCCCAGGAGCCACTGCCCAAGCCTGTTAGTCAACAGCCACAGACTGTGTGCTGGAGCCGAGCAGGGAACCTGGAGAGATTTCAAAAAGAAGGAGAAAGAAAAGGGAGAAGAGCCTCGCGTTCGCTCCGGTCGGATTTGCTGCCACTGCACAGGGCTGCGGCTTCCCTGTTTTCTTTTCTGGCAATTTATCCCTCCCGTTATCTGCGGGAGGATTCACATCTGCAAAGAGAATCTGACAAAACACCAGAAAGTGCAGCTGAATGGAAACGCTGAAGGGTCATTGCAGAGGCAGGCAGGTGTGTCTCTGTGAGCCGGGGGGCACGTGCCTGTGGGAGGAGAGAGCAGATCTTGCTCTACGCTTGAGCAAGAAGTCAGAGTTGCGTAGCTGGGGTTTTGGCCACCAACTAAGAGTCCGGCTGAGGCTAATTACTCTAGTTATGACAGTCTAGCGTTGTGTCTGCATCTGCTTTGAAAAGGGGACACGTTGATATTGTTTTAAAATGTGCTCAAATGTATCTGCTTTACGGTATTCTCTGCATAGTTTTTTATTGGGTGGAGAGCAGTAAAGAGCTACAATTTTGAACTCTTTGAAAAGGATATGTACCTTTCTGCTTGAGACATACAACGCGGTCACACTGGGGCCATCTGGCCATAGGTCCTGATAGAGACTGAAAGCTACCTCTTCGGCTAGGAAATGGCAACAATTAAAGCCATGATTCAGCAGTTTGTGGCAGAGGGGGCAGAAAAAGAAGTATTCAGAAAGGACAGGGTTTTTCTTATGTAGATCAATGTGGTCCAGGGTTATAAAGGCAAGTGTCCGGGAAGAGGTTGGCTGAACTCATGGATGACAAGTGAATTCTGTTCTTGTACTTTAAGAAACAAGATGATTCTCTGGGTGGTGGGCTTACCGGTCATTTTTATTTCTTTCATTTTTCTATAATTTCTGAAGGTTTTGCAACAACATCCATGACTGCTACAATCTGAGTTTTTAAATCTCCCTTTTGAAAGAAGAGGTCAGAGAGGTTTGGCTCTATTGCGTTCAGGCCACCATCTTGAAAAGCAACCCCCACACATCCCAAAGCCTGACAAGGGGTTCAGGGTGCACCCCTGTAACACAGGGAAGATCCGCTGGGCTCTTTTTGTTGCTGTTTTATTTGATTTTTGTTGCTGCTCATGTAGCTTTCACCTTGACTCAGAAGGAATTAACGGAGCCTCACAAAAGCAAAAGAGGGCTTAAAAGGGGGAGAAAGTAGAACAGGATAGCAAAACTATGAACAATAAAGTGGCAATAAATACATGTCTATCAAATTGAATCTACAAACAAAACCAAGAAGCAGAACAGAAACAGACTCATAGATACAGAGAATACTTTGGCAGTTGCCAGATGGGAGGGGGGTTGGGGTGGGGGAAAAGGTGAAGGGATTAAGAAGTGCAAATTGGTTGTTAGGGAATAGTCATGGGAGGTACAGTACAGCATAGGGAATGGAGTCAGTGATATCCTAACAACTAGGTGTGGTGCTGGATGGGTGTGGGATTTATTGGGATGATCACATATTAAGTTATGTGACATCTGATCATGGGGGTGTACAAAAAC
>NW_006289395.1:3809694-3831068 GCF_000327345.1 Myotis davidii
TTGATTTCAGAGAGGAAGGGAGAGAGAGAGAGAGATAGACACAGCAATGATGAGAGAGAATCATTGATCAGCTGCCTCCTGCACGCCCCCTACTGGGAATCGAGCGCACAACCTGGGCATGTGCCCTGACCAGGAATCAAACTGTGACCTCCTGGTTCATAGGTCAATGCTCAACCACTGAGTCACAACAGTCAGACATAGGGCTGTTCTTCATAACAACCTTCAATAGACTTTAGACTGAATTCCAATAAATAAAACTGACATGATGCTGTGAGCTCTCTGCTCCTGCTGCTTTGGTTGGCTCAGACATGGTTTCAAATATCAGGATGAGTCAGTATTTCCTAACTACAACTCTCCCTCGCTGTTGTTTCTTTTGACCAAACTATTGATACATATTGCATGGAAAAGAGCTAGAGACTGTACTCCTGAGAAGCACAAATACTCTGCATTGTGTAATAGACAGTGAATCTGAGAGCAGTTCACATCTGCTTGTGAAAACGAAGAAGCCAAGCAAAAATGTGTGCCTCATCTGCAGGCAGAGCTGAGTCAAGGATGTGCCTGTACTGTCCCCATGGACACCACTGTTTTCCACTTGCTTCTCATGCATAGAGGTGGGTGATCAGAGCATCACCATGCACCTCACAAAGCAGGGACAAAACCACTTCAATGCAGACTTTTTGGAGCACGACTAGCCATGTGCCACCCCAGGCAATGTGAAATTCTCAATGCAGACTTTCTAGTTTGAACACTGCCCTGGCACGGTACCTTCAGGGATAAACAGTTTGCAAAATGAATAAGATAATGTGTATGAGATTTTGTGTAAACTGGATAAAAATTAGGGAACACCTACAAAAACTAACTTCAGATGTCTAGAAGGTGATGTATGTCAGAGGTTGGCAAACAGGTCTTGTAAAGGGTCAGAGTCAATCTTTGAGGCTTTGCAGGCCATACAGTCTCTCACATCTACTCACGTCTAGGGTTCCAGCATGAAAGAGTCTTAGACACTACGCGAACAAGTGGTAGAGCTATATTCCAATAAAACTGTTTGCAGGCCAGGTTTGGTCCATGGACTGTAGTTTGCCACCCTGTATCTATGCCATTGTTTCTGGTAGTAATTTACCCACAAAGACCAATTTTCTCATCAAGTTATTCCTAATAATCTAATGGAAAATATTTAAATATTCATTCAGTATAAAAAGAATGATTAGCCTTCTCATCCTTAGATATAGGTGGAAAATGCATGTGTCTCAATCACCCAACAGTAGACCCATAGTCACCAACAAGATAAAATTCAGACCAACTCATTCACGAACTCTTTTAGCGGTATAGCAGTGCAGTGTTTATATTTCCATCCAAACCAGTAGTCTATATGGAATTCCTATGGTATAACCCTTATTGACTTCGGAGAGAAGAAGGGAGAAGGAGAGAGAGAGAGAAACATCAATGATGAGAGAGAACCATTGATAGTCTGCCTCCTGCACACCCCCTACTAGGAATTGAGCCTGCAAACTGCGTATGTGCCCTGACAGGAAATCAAACCATGATCTCCTGGTTCATGGGTCAACACTCAACCACTGACCCACACTGGCCAGGCTGCTTAATGTTTTATAAGATAGAGTTCCAGTCAAAATCTTGATTTCCCCGAGTTGCTGCTCTACTATCAAAATAGCCTCAGAACTATGGAGTCTTTTTTGGATGTGAGTTCAGACAGTTTGCTCTGCAGACCTCTGACTGGGCAACCCTTCCTTATTATTGTTAATCTAAATAGCCTGTGAGCTTAGCTGCCCAACTATGCGATGGGTAATTATTTGGTGTAAGATTAAGACGGATTTGCATAGAAGTGAGGAAAGGCTGTGTTGGACTCAGTTAACCACTTGAAAATAAATTAAATTCTTATCTCAGGACATAATACAATAATTCCATCTATATGGAAGATTAAAATGCCAAAGTGAAAACATAAAAGAATAGGGAAAACAATATTTGTGCCATCTGGGAATGAGAATGTTCTCTTTGAGAATATCCCAACACTAGACCCGGAGTCTGTGCTCAAAAATGGCTTTTTGAATTATATATTAATAAATTGCCAAAGAGGCTAAAAACAGAGGAAAATACAGATAAGCTTAACTACATTTGAATTCATTTGCAAGTCAAAAAATTAAATTAAAAGACAAAATGGGGAAAACATTGTGATATGTGATACAGGTAGGATAATATCCTTTATATAGAGAATTCTTAAAAAATTTTTAAAAGGGTAAAAACAAGATAATCACCCCAATGGGGGAGAAATGAACAAAAGTATTCAAACATATTTCCCCTGTCAAACAAGGGAAATTTATTAAAGTATCAATCTCTCTATTAATCAATGAAAAAAAAACCTTTCATCTTAGCAAAAATCAGTCTCTCCCCCCCCTCAAAAAAAGATAATATTAGGTGCTACCCAGAGTGCACTGTGCTCTCATGCAGAATTAAAATAAGTATAAATCATCTACATTGCTATCAGGAAATTAAACCAAAATCTTTAAAATTACACTTCCTAATCTAGAAATTCTGATTTTAGAAATTTTTCCCCATGGAAAACAATTAAGGACATGAAAAAAGTTCTGCCTATAGATGTTTAAAGTATTGCTTATAATATCACTGAAATGGAAACAACTTCAGTATCGAACAATGGGGAACTAGTTTAAAGAAACAATTATGATGCATCTATGTAGTTGGATGCTAAACCACTGTTTACAATCATCACAGAAAAGTTCATTATTGACTGGAAAATATTCAAAGTATTCAGTCACTAAAAAGCACATCATCAATCAATTTGTTTAGCATTGTCCCATTTTGAATGGAAAAAATAACATCTTTTTTTAGTTCATTTTTATTTTCTAGTCTTTGCAGAATTAGACATGTTATTTATATAATTTTTAAAAATTAAAACCAGTAACAACTGGAGTTATTTTCAGAAGAGAGACAGACACTGCTGGAGACTCCCGAGAGCCCAGTGAATGAGCACAGGCGTGAATGCCTCCTTCCCATCTCCTCTTGCTTCATCCCACTGAGAGGAGGTCTCAGAACTCATGGTGTCGAGTTCTAGAAGCACCACAGGAAGGAGGTCTCAGAACTCCATGGTGTCGAGTTCTAGAAGCATCATGCTGTCAAGGATAGTCACTTATTTAAGACTAGTGGCCCAGTGCACAAAATTCGTGCATGGGGGTGGGGGGTTGTCCCTCAGCCCAGCCTGCACCCTCTCCAACTGGGACCCCTCGGAGGATGTCCGACTGCCGGTTTAGGCCTGATCCAAACCGGCAGATAACCCTCTTGCAATCTGGGACTGCTGGCTTCTAACCGCTCACCTGCCTGCCAGCCTGATTGCCCCTAACCGCCTCTGCCTTGGCCCCGCTACCATGGCTTTGTCCAGAAGGATGTCCAAAAGGTCTCCTGGTCTAATCAGCATATTACCCTTTTATTAGTATAGAGAAGGCTCTCCATACTCAAGAGGTAAAGAAGCTGTGTGTGACTTTTTCATGGACAAAGCGAGCATATGTTTTATAGCGAGACAGCTGAACACTAGGACAATGGTAGACATTTCTGAGTCTAACAAGTGAATTTGCTTCACTATGGTATTATGCAGCAAAGGTGAATTTATTAATTGTTCTTTCTTCACCATTGGGGATATCAGCTGATGTTTGTTATTTTACTGCAATAGTCAGGATTTACTGCAATATGGTCAGGATTCCCAGGAGACCAGTAAAGTCAGTTCAGTTGTCTCAGTACTGCTCTGCGTAGCATGTGCCCATGGCAAGATCACCTGTGAAGTTTTGGTGAACAAGCAGTAGCTCAGATCTGGTTAGTGAGGGTTGATGGTGGCTCTGCAGTCACCTGTCTGGGTTCATCACTCTCTGCCATGACCAACAGCCCCATGACCTGGGCATGTTACTACTCTGTGTCTCAGTTTCTTCATCTATGAAATGGGGATAATACTAACCCTACCTCTGAAGAGTTGCTGTAAAGATTAAATAGGGCAATATACACAATATACATAAAGAACATAGTGTCTAAAGTTTATTGAGTCTATTATATTTACGACATTGACACTAATCAGTGGCTCCTGGAGTAGGCCAAGCCCTCCCCCAGGATAGCAAGGCTTGTTTTTGTGTGTGTGTTTGTTTTCCATTTTATTCCAGCCCCTGAAGACTTCCCCACCACACATACCCCAATTCTCAGCACGTGATTTCCAGGGTCTCCCCCAAGTGTTATCAAAGGGAGTTCCACACCCTTCTGCATTGGGTACACAGACACCTGAGAATGGGTGTGGTGATGTTGGTGCCACTGGTCTTTCTGAGAGAGTGGGGGACAGGAGGCAGCATCGCTCCTCCTCTCACCTCTCACATTTCATTGAGAGCCTTAAATGAAGACCTCCTTGGGGACCTGGAAGATGCAAGTGTGGACAGCAGCTTTAGGTGTGCAATTGAGCTTTGCCTGTTAGCCACAAAGCCTCCCTGTCTGCCCTATCTGAAACCAACAACCAGTAGGAATGAGTTCCCCAATGAAGAAATGTAACCAAGTATTTATTATCAGTCCTCTTTACCTCTTCTACCTGGCCCTAGCTCGTTAAACATGAAGACTAGAAATTGCAGAGGCCTCAGTTTGAAAGTAACATCGGAATTGATTCAGCTCCCTTTATCTCCCACTTACATTTCTAGTCTTAGTCCCTTTGCTATAACAAATTATCATAGATTGAGTGGCTCATAAGCAACAGAGACTTATTTCTCACTGTTCTGAAGGCTGGGAGTCCAAGATCAGGGTGACAGTCTGGTGGGGTTCCAGTGAGAGCTCTTCCAGGTTGCAGACTGTCAAATCCTTGTATCCTCACCTGCAGAAAGGGCTAGAGAGCTCTGTGGGATCTTTTATAAAGCACTAA
Source organism: Myotis davidii (assembly GCF_000327345.1). NCBI lineage: Eukaryota > Metazoa > Chordata > Mammalia > Chiroptera > Vespertilionidae > Myotis > Myotis davidii. The sequence continues at coordinate 3,814,607 of NW_006289395.1, forward strand.
TCCCATTCATGAGGTCTCCACCCTCGTGACCTATTACCTTCCAAAGGCCCCACCTCCGAATACCATCACATTGAGGTTAGGATGTCAATATATGAATTTTGAGGGGATGCCAACATTCAGTCCATAACACCTCCAGACTGATTTCCTTCCTCATTCTAGTCTTTTCCAGTGATCAATCCTTAGAAAACAAGGCCTTTGTCATATCACCTTTCTGTTTGTGAACCAATAGCCTTTCAGAATAAAGTCAGAGTCTTCAACCTGCCATTAAACACTGCCATAATCTAGCCCTGGCCAAGTGGTTCAGTTGGTTGGAGCATTATCTCGTATAACAAAAGGTTTGGGGTTCAGTTTCCAGTACAGGCACATACTTAAGTTGAGGGTTATGGGAGGCAACTGGTTGATGTTTCTTTTCTCTCTCTCTCTCTCTCTCTCTCTCTCTCTCTCTCTCTCTCTCATCCCAATATATGCCCATGATCTAATTATCTAATCCTAACATCTGTCCTGCAAGCTCCACCCTTTTCACTCTTGGATTTCTTTTGCATGAAACAAGTGCCTACCTCTGATTTCCTACCCCAAGTCCAAATTCAAGTCTCTTGTACAGCCTTGTTCAAGATTTCCCTTCTTTATGAAGCCTACCTTAATTATACTCTAAAAAATTGTTCAAAATATTTTATGTACCCTCTGAAATTATATATACATGTATTGTTTGATTCAAAAATATGTATTGAGCTCTAATCGCTTTGGCTCAGCGGATAGAGCGTCAGCCTGCGGACTCAAGGATCCCAGGTTCAATTCCGGTCAAGGGCATGTACCTTGGTTGCGGGCACATCCCCAGTGGGGAGTGTGCAGGAGGCAACTGATTGATGTTTATCTCTCATCAATGTTTCTGACTCTCTATCCCTCTCCCTTCCTCTCTGTAAAAAAAAAAATCAATAAAATGTATTTTTAAAAAATGTATTGAACACCTATTGTGTGCAAGTAGGATTACAGCAGACCCACCTTCATATCTACCCCAGTGTTTAGCATAATGGGCTCATTTGTTCATCTAATAGATGCTTACCAAGTGAAAGCACTGTTAGACAACTTGGGAAATACAAAGATGAATCCTCTCTCACTCACCATTATCCACTTGCAGTGACACTTAGAGCATATTGGAAGAGACAAGGCATGTACATATTTAATTATAACACAATGTAGGAAGTGCTAAGTGCCCCCAAGAAATGACAGAGCATGAGAGAGTTCATGGTGAGGAGAGATTGCTTGCAGCTGAAGGGACTAGAAGAGGCCACAACAGAAGGACAGTCTTTTAGCTGGACTTGAAGGGTGGGTAAGAATTTATCAAGTGGCCCAGGAGGAAGAGACATTGCAGGCAGAAGGAATAAGTGCAGTAAAGTGATGACTTATGACTGCATGTGAGTTGGGCCTAAGAAGGTCATGGGCAGGAGAGCGGGCTTAGGGGGCAGAGGACCCCAGCATGGTCACCATTTTCCAGAGGGCCATGACTCACCGCCTGGAAGCAGAGCTCTCCATGGTGGTCCCCCGAAAAAGAGCACTCACTCCCTTAACTCCTGGTCTCCTGTGCCCCTGGCAGTTGGCTGGCTTCTGCTAAGCTGCAGGCACTGATTGGATGATGATTTTTAGGTGAAAAAATAGAAGGGCTGCAATGGGAAGTTAGAATGTTGTCATCTGTGAGGAAATACAGGAACAGCTGAGAAAGAGCTGCATTGCTCTGAGCTGAGTCTGGGATAGCTTTCACAGAAGTGTACAGTGTGGGTGTGAGACCGGGTCCTGGAGATGAGAAATTGTATGAGATTTTCTCCAAGTACCAGCCATTTATTACCATTTAGCAAACCAACAGAATGTAGATCCCCAGAGAAACTCATCTTCCCCGCCCCCCACCTCCCCAACTAGAAACTGCAGCTCTGTAGCTGATGCTGCAGGTGAGTCTATGCTTGCACATTCTAGCAAAATGATAGTATCGTGTACAGCTCAAGCGCACTGTGTTTGGGGTGTTTAGCTGTGAGTTTGAATGTGGGTTCAGCCACTTATTTTCTGTGTAGCCTTTGGAAACTCAGTGTCATTTATAGAATGTGAAAGACCTCATAGAATCATTGTGACATTTCAATGGCATGATGCTTATATACTGCTTGGCACAATAACTTACAACAAATGACAGCTGATAAAAAAAAAGATGATTGTCTTTGCCCAAACACAGTAAAACTCCATTTATACTGGGATAGGAAAGCCTGTGGTTTCTTGGGCAGACACCAGGCTTGGAATGCCCTCCAAATGGTATTATAATGTAAAGAACAAATGTAAAGGTTCAAAATGGACCCAGATCATACACAGATGTTACATCTAAATGGGAAATATAATACTGTCAGGTACACTCAGAGCTTATAGTAGTTACAGGACAGATGCAGATCCCTGGGGACCTACTTTTTATTTGGGATATTTTGGGGTTTCCCAAAAGGCTGCCTGCCCTCTAAATATCAATCATCCCTTGGTTCTTATTATTTCAACTGGAGTCACCTTCTGCGATATTGAGCCACTTTGTGTCACCCGGATGTGCTGGCTACCTACGTCAAGCTTGGGAAATTATAGGATGGGGCGCCTGATAGTGGGGGTGAGAAGGGTCTGAGATTTGCCACAGAATCTCACAACAATCCTACTTCTGAGGGAATATCACAGCCTTTCCACCTCCTTGGGGAGCCCACCTGATGGTGGCAGCTTGGCGCAGTGTCAGAGGCCACGACGACCCAGCCTCCCCGGGACACCTCATCACACACCTGGTACTCATACTCTACCCCGCCCCCATGCACTCCCAGGGCATTCCAAGGTTGACTTTCCATGGATCTGATTCAAATAGCTCTCAGGGACTTGCTGGTCTTTATTGCCAGAAGGATGATCATTCTCTTGGAGCCAAGGGGATGGTAAATACTCCTTTTGTGGTGATGAAAATAACGCTAGCAGAACAAACATAGCTCCAGTGCCTTCAGGCTCAGACGTGCCAAAGCTGTCCCAAAGACGCAGATCATAGCAGGTGGCGGGCAGCTCTCTCAGGGAATCCTAAAGTTTGTCTTTTTAAGTGAATTTGGCAGAAGACACATTGTTTTTCTGTGTGGGCATGAAAACCCAAGGATGCCATTTGTTTCAGCAGAATTGAACATGAAAATCCTTGCCAGACGTGGGGAAACAGAGCAGGTCCACTCGGGAGGCACTCCCACAGGTCGGCCTCTCTGTTGTGGGCCCTGGGGGTCCCTCAGCCAAAGCCTTTGCAGTAAAAGAAGACACAGAGAAGGAGAGAGAATGGACAGGGGCACAGGGATTGAGGCTCTCACAATGCCATTGGCAACCAACCAGTCAACTTGGAGGAATCCCACCATCTGACACCATGACTCACAGGCCTGCCTCTCTACATTGCTCTTTTCATGCCACCAAGATTTAAAGGGTTGTGTCTGATACATTCAAATGGCAACAAATCCTCAAGAAGTATGCAGTGTGGGTTGAATTTGAGGTGGGACTGGGGTGGGATGCCTTACTCCTCCATATAGACCAGCGGTTCTCAACTTGTGGGTCGCGACCCCTTTGGCGGTCGAACGACCCTTTCACAGGGGTTGCCTAAGACCATCCTGCATATCAGATATTTGCATTACCATTCATAACAGCAGCAACATTACAGTTATGGGTCACAACATGAGGAACTGTATTTAAAGGGCCAGAAGGTTGAGAACCACTGATAAAGAGTCATAAATGGACACACATAAGCTATTACAACCCACAAATCTGGCTACAGGCCCAGGAAATTTACCACTCTGAGCCTGAAGAAGAGGGTAGAAGACAGGAAGAGAGAAAGTAGGATAGGTGATCAAGTATCACCATGGCCTCTTGTCCATTTTCTGTCACCTCAAGAGTTGATTGACCTACTCATTCATTCTTCATTCAAAAAGTTGTACAAGTGTCTCCAAAGAACTCAGCCCAAGGAGTATTGTGTTAAGTAAGGTAAACACAAAAGAAGAGTGATTGACCTCCACTTCCAGAAATGGTCAGGGTATTAATAGTACCCAGGGGAGAAGTGACTTACAGGCAGAACCATCTTTGAATAAAGAAGTGACTCAGAGAAGTAAATATATATAATGGTTTTTAATAAATGCTCCAATTATCAGAAGGGCAGGGAGCATCATTGCGCATTGGAGGGCCTGAGGATGACTTTATGGAGATGGAACTGGAATTTTTTCTTCACGGATTGGGAGGGTTTGGGGTAAGTAAAGAGGAGAAGAGCAAGTTCGGTGGGAAATGTTCCTGAGCAAAGCACAGAGGTGGTGGTGGTGGTTGGGAATAGCAGAGGGAAAACCAGTCCCTATGACTCCCTGATGTGTTGGTTGAGATGAAATGGGACTAGACCATGGGCAGCTTTGAAAATTCAGTGACCTCTGCATTTTTCAAAGTGTGGTCCAGATTCCAGCTGCAGAAGAATCACCTGGGGCCTGTCTCAGTTCACCTAAATCCAAACTCATGGTATGGGTGAGGGGCCCAGAGTTCTTTTTATGAGTGCCTCAGTTCAAAAGTCTTTGGCCTTAGGCATCTAAGCTTTATCCTATTGGTAGTTTATAATATTTTCAGGCTAAATGCCAGGATGAAATTAGCATTTTAAAAAGACTAATCTATCTCTGGATCTGTTTTTGTTCATCAGTTTATGTTAAAGGTAGGGGAGTGAGGGGGTAAGAGGGAAAGATCAACCAAAGGACTTATATGCATGCATATAAGCATAACCAATGGACACAGATACCAAAGGGGTGAGAACATGAACAGGAGTGTGGTGGAGGAGCAATGGGGGGATAAGGCCACATATGTAATATCTTAATCAATAAAGAAGAAAAAAAGACTAATCTAGCAGGAGTATGCCAAGTGGACCCAAAGAGGAAGACACCAGAGGCAGAGCAGAAATTAGAACGTTATCATAGCAATTCCAGAGTGTGTGATAAGGACTAAGGCTTGAAAATCTGTAGCCAATATGCATATTACCTCTGTTTTGTACTCTCAGGATCCCATTGATCAAGTCATCGTGTATGTCTTTGGGTATTATTTGTACCCCACAACCATCCTATGACTCACTAAACAGAAATTGCTTTTGCTACATCTCTTAGCGAATTATCACCAGGAATGTCTAATCCAAATCACTCTTCTCTTTCACCTTCTCCCTATTACACACACACACACACACACACACACACACACACACACGCACACAAATGCATGCATATACATACTTATAGCTACATCTAAATCTCTATCTATGTACACAGTTTCTTTGCTCCACAGAGAAAACTAGCCATTTCCCTTTGCAGTTAAATCAGACACCAACGTGAGGAAACTCATTGTGGGCTCCAGCAGCTTCAAGGCTGCAGAGGCGGGGGTTGGGCAGATTCTGAGTCTAAGAGACCTGCTAGCCACTGGTGATCCACAAGCTCTCAGAGGGCAGAGGGCCCCACCTTGCTTCTCTGCTTCCTTGGAGCTCAGGTGGAGATTGTTTTGTCACTTTATAGTCTTGTCAGCATATCGATCGATGAGTCCTGAGCACTAATTAATAGTTATGCTATACAGCCCAATCCATCAGGACACTGAAGACCCCGACTGGGCACTGTGCCAAGGCCCAGGACTGCCTGAAGAGAGAGGGAGAGAGGAGACTGGTCATTGAGCAAGTGGAGATGTGATCCATTGATAAGTCTGGGGAGAGACAGGATGGTAAATCTAACAGACCATACACACATCATCGCAGACAGAAGCTCCAGGCAAAGTCATTGAATGGTTAACTTCCCTGTTCTTTGTACATCTCCAATTCTGCTTTTCTCCCTTCTGCATTAACACCTAACTGCCCACACACCCCAAACTCCATTCATTACCCAGAACACCATCTGCCCAAACCGCCTTAGACCATCTTAGAATGAACTAGAGTACCATTTGTCAGAGAGGGTTAATAAAAACTGGACTGGACAGTTTTTCTATTTGACCCTCCATATCTATTCACCATCCTAACTCAGTTTCCTGGGATGCTAAGCTTTATGGGTTGCTTCTTTGGGCTCTCATGTTCTATGGATGTTAATTGGGTTTTGGGGAATCCTGGGAAGAGCTCAAAGGGATGGAGGAAAGTGAAGTTGGGATATACTTATTTCCCCGGCTACCTCCCAATACATTCATGGAGTTCTGGCTGTGTCCCTCAACCAGAGATCAGGGGTCCTGTCTACACAGCTTCCCCCTCTTTGGGTTCCAGAAGCCACTTCTTTCACCTCTCAGGCCCAGTTTGGATAAAGCCAGGCATCTTACTAGTCCCAGGGCACTGCATGATCCATTATGGGTTCCCTGCATCCTGTCTACATCTTTGAAAATAGTCACTTTATTAAAATCTCCCTAAAACACCCAATTGGATGTGTATCTGTTTTCCGGTTGTATCCTGACTGTGGTAGTTGAAAAACAAAAACAAACAAACAAAAAACACACCTTACAATCACATAACTAATACAATGGGTTATCTATGGCTAGACTTCTCAGAGCCTTTACTATGCATGATGAGTATCCAAGAAGAAGGGCAGCATATGTAGAATCCAAAACTTACTTGACCCAGAACCACCCACCATTCTCCCCACATTCCCAGAATTCAGAGTATTTCAAGGAAGCCAGATATACACTGAGAGCCAAATGCAGCCAGCAAAGTGGGGCAAAGCCACGAGAAAATGCCCAGCTCCCTGGAACCTCTGCTGGAAAACACAGAGAGGTTGTGTAAATAGCAGGCAAGCTTTCAGACAATGATGCATTGTGAGAAGATACAACCTAAGACCTAGTCCTTTCTCCACCTCCAACTCTGTGATCTTAGTCTGGTCACTTCATTTCTCTGGGCCTCTTTTTTCATATACAAAATGAGGTAGCTGAATTTGATCAGTAGATTTTTAAATGTATAAGCACTGGAATTCTTTCCTCAAGTGAAATCTTAGGTAGAAGCCCAATGTAGAAAATAGATGAAAAACAAGCTGCTCTGGGTTGAGGTAAAGTTGGGGGGGGACAGTGCTAAATCACCACTCATTAGACTTTATTTCCTAAACAGCAGCCCTGAGGCACTTCCAAGGAATCACAAGCTAGTTTTGGAAACACTGTTCTAAAAGTATCCTTAAGTGGATGATTTGATGTGACCACAAGGTAGTCTTCACATGTAATTATTGTCAAAGAAATTAAAAATGGTACAATATAAATAGACCTACCATACTCATGGATTGAAACACTCAACAGAGTAAACATGTCAATTCTCCCCAAATAATATACAGATTTAACACAATTCCTATCAACATCCTTGCAACACTTAAAACAATTAAAAGGATGATAGGACAAGCTACAGACTGGAAGAAAATATTGACAAACTACATAGCCTACAAATAACTATTATCTAGGATATAAGAACACTCAAAATTTAACAGGAAAAATGCGAACACTCTGATGAAAAAGTGGGCAAAAGTAATCAAGAGACACTGCGCTGAAGAAGATTTACAGATGAAAAAATGAGCACATGAAAAGATGGTTAGCATCATTAGCCATTAGGGAAATGCAAATTAAAGCTACAATGAGCCCAGCCAGTGTCGCTCAGTGGTTGAGTGTTGACCTATGAACCAGGTGGTTTGATTCCCAATCAGGGCACATGCCGGGGTTGCAGACTCGATCCCCTGTGTGGGTTGTGTAAGAGGCAGCCTATCAATGATTCTCTCTCAACAATGATATTTCATCTCTCTCTCCCTCTCCCTTCCTCTCTGAAATCAATTATATATGTAGCAAGCTACAATGAAATAGCACTACATAACTATCATGACTGAAAATGGCTAAGATAAAAAACAGTGGTAACACCAAATGCTGGCAAGGATGTGGAGAAAATGGGCCATTCATTCATTGTGCTGAGAATGTAAAGTGGTTCAGCCACTCTGGAAAACAGTTTGGCACATTCTTTTAAAAATTAGACATGGAACTACCATATAACCCAGCAATTGCACTCCCAGGCATTTATCCTACACAAATGAAGACTTATGTTGACATAACTTGCATGTGAATGTTTATAGCAGCTCTACTCCTAACACTGCAGAACTGAAAACAACCCAAATGTTCTTCAGCAGTTATTTAAACAGACAGTGGTACATCCGTATCAAGGAGTATTGACTACTTGGCAAAAAAAAAAAAGGAGCAAACTATTGATACGTACAACAACCTGGATGAAGTTCCAGAGTACCATGCTCCATAAATCTCCATGCAAACCTAAAGATTACATAGTGTGTCCTTCCATTTATGTAACATTCTTGAAATGACAAACTCATAGAAATGCCAGGCAGGTTATCAGGGGTTAACGAGGGGGGATGCCGAAAGGAAGCGAGTGTGGCTGTAGACAGGCAACAGGAGGGATCCTCCTCACGTGGAAATGTTTGGTATCTTGACTGTCTCAAAGTCGATATTCTGATTTTGCAAAATGTTACTTACCCCTGGGAAAACTGGCTAAAGAGTACGCAAGCTATCTGTGTTCTTTCTTATAGATGCATGTGAATCTACAATTCTCTCAGAGTAAAAATTTTAATTTTAGAAAGCAATGCAGTAAAGGCAACATTTATTTTATGTCTGCATTTGGGTGGGGCTCAGTGGGCTCGGCTTGTCTCTGCTCCACTGGTTTCCATTCGGGCAGCCAGAGGCTGGGGGCTGGAGTCCTCCGAATTCTTGCTCACTCACGTCTGCCAGTTGATGTCGGTTGTCGATGGAGACATCAGCTGGAGCTGCCAGCTCTCACATGTAGCTTTGCCCGTGGCCTGGAGGGCCTTACAGCCAGGTGGCAGGGATCCGAGGTGGAGTGTGCTGAGAGAGAGCCAGGTGAAAGCCCATCACCTTCTGCAACTTAAGCGTGGCAGTCATGCAGTGTGACTTCCGCGGCACTCTGCTCACTGAGACAGTCACAAGGGTCTTCAATTTAAAGGAGAGGGAGATAACTCTCTATCTAGTGCGGGGATGGCAAAGTTCCAGGAGAGCACCTGGGATTAGAGATACAACTGTGACTGTTAATATAAAATATAATGTGCCAATCTCCAAAGACCTGCTTTCTCTCTTCCAAAATTATAAGACCGCCCCGAGTTAACTAGTGTACATAGCTCCAGCCATGCAGAGAAACCAAATTTATCTCTTATAATGATTCCTAATTCCTGGAGAAGGAACTCTAATTGGCCCAGATACTCGCACCTGGTCGGATCAACCATGACCTAGAGTTTGGGCTGTGGGGGGAGAACAGGGTCCTGTCATACACAACTGTGAAAGGGAGATGGGGATGCCATGATAGGAGGGAAGGCAGTTCTCTGAGCAGAAGGATTCACTTATAACATCAAGCAACCCAGAAAGCACCAAAGTACACAGGTCAATTTTCTTTAAAAATTGCAAAGGCTACACGCATAAAACAACATGCCACAGAAAGGTTAGATGTCAAAGGATGGGCGAAGTTTGTCAGGCAAATGCAAACAAAGAGAAGGGAGGAGGGGTAAGATAAATACCAGATTAGGAGGATGGAAAGTGGGCATTAAATTGGACAGAAAGAGTTGCTTCATGTGGATAAAGGGAGCAAGCCCCAAAGACGATGTAGCATCACAAGCCTTTTTGTGTGGAATGATGTAGCTATGAAATACCTAAACCAATTCTACACCAAGTGTAAAGAGGAAATGACAGGTACGCGGCAGTGGCAGGAGACCTTAGCACACCTCCCTTCACCTCTGACAGGTTAAGTAGGCGAAGAATGAATTAGGATAGAGAGGAGCTGCATAATGTATTTCATGTGTCTGATTTAATAAATATATGTCATCTTTGTACTCTACAAAAAGAAAATATACCTTTCCTCTACGTACTCAGGAAACATTTACAAAAATAGATCATATATTAGCCCACAAAGGAAATCTCAATAAATTCCAAAAAGCAGAAATTGAACAGGCTCTGTTTTCTGACCACAGTGCAGTAAAACAGAAAATTAATGGCAAAAGTTCAAACCAGCAAATCCAAACACTTTGAAATTTAACAACACTCTATTCAAGAACTCTGGGTCAGAGAGAAAAGCAAGGCTGCAATTACAACTCATTCAGGAACAGCAACAATCAGAACATTCTATATCGATGCTCAGGAGATAGGGCTGGAAACAGGTTTCCAGTTAACCGCCTTATGTTACCAGAAAAGGGCCCCGCAAATGGACTAAAGATTCAGGCTCAGGAATTAGGAAACAATAATGAACCAAAGAAAATTAGGAGGCAGGAACGAGCAAGTTCAAAAGCACAAACTGAGGATTTGAAGACAAAAAGAAAAAAAAAACCTGACATGTATAAGAGGTAGTTCTTTGAAAAAGAATAATCCTATATAATAAAAAGCTAATATGCTAATGAGACAACACAGGGGAATGACCTTCTGGAACCACCTTTCAGAATGACCAGTGGGTGGGGCTGAGGGGCCCTGAGGCAGCTGGGGCTGCGAGGGCCAAGCCCCTTGCATGAATTTTGTGCATCGGGTCTCTAGTAATACAAATAAATTGCTGATCAACAGAACATTAACACTGAAAATTAAGAATAAGAAAAGGGGTATAATTTCACCTGCATAGTTTTTTGAGGGAATGTTCAGTCTTAAGCTAATAGTAAAGTTTAAAAAGTCTAATGTATTTATTTAAGAAAAACGGAAATTATGGATTTAATTTACAAGCAAAAAACATGAATGAATCGATATGTGAGGAAAAAGTTGCCAAGCATGTGAGGCAGTATGCATGATGGGTAGGGCTGTGGGCTCCGGCGCCAGCCTGCCTGGGTTCGCACCCCAGGATCACCTATTGGGAAAATTATTGCCCCTCTCCAAATTTCAGTGTCCCTAACTCTGAATGGTAATATCTATCTCCCCAAGTTGTTGTGCAGTCAACAAAATAACAAGCCACAAGGCCACTGGGATTTCCCAAGACACCAGGCATTTTTATTTTTCATTCTTTCAGGCTTCCAAAGAATAACTATTTCATATGCGATATTAATAGTTTCAAGGCATACAGAAAGGTGGAACAATATACATTTGACTTTACAAAATCATTATCTTGATATAAAAAGCTTACATGTTGCCAAAACCGGTTTGGCTCAGTGGATAGAGCGTCGGCCTGCAGACTGAAAGGTCCCAGGTTCAATACCGGTCAAGGGCATGTACCTTGGTTGCGGGCACATCCCCAGTAGGAGATGTGCAGGAGGCAGCTGATCGATGTTTCTCTCTCATCGATGTTTCTAACTCTCTATCTCTCTCCCTTTCTCTCTGTAAAAAAATCAATAAAATATATATTTTTTTTAAAAAAAAGCTTACATGTCAGCACAAAAATACAAATGTTCTGAATCTATAGAAATTACATATATACAAACAAATAGGATCTAGTGTTGTAGTGAAAGAATAAGACACAAAATCACGTAAGGGATTGCCCAGGAACCGATGAGTGGTTCAACATGAGGAAATCGGTTAGTCCACTTCATCATATTGCCAGGCAACTGGCAGTGTGTTCACCTAGAAACGCTGCTTTTAGTTATTCATTTAAGAAAATGGGACATGGCCTAAGATTTATGTTCACAGCTATTTGATGTACCATTATTAAACCTTTAAACAACCTAAATACACAGTAATAGGGGAATTTCTAAGTCTATATATTAAATAAACATATAACACTTATATATGGAAAGATACAGTAGGCTGTTCTACAGAAAAGACTAGTGTAAAAACCACATAAAATATTTTGAAGAACATTTCAAAACATGAAAGTATATTCAAGATATGCTGTCCACTACGTATAAAGACAACAGATTAAAATAGCACATGTAGCATTCATACACATGTGGAAACCATACATATTTATCTGTGTGTATGTACATATACGTATAAACATTTAGGTTGTTTCCTTCCTTTTGCTGCTACGCACATGCTGCAATGAAAAACCTCACACGTTTGCTACTTTGCACAAGTGTGAAGATCAAATCACCATATTTTTCTACATTTTAAGAACTGTAATCTAATTCTCTTCTCAAAAAGAAAAATGCTACAGGTCATTCACAGCAATATTGAGAGAGACGGGGGGGGGGGCACAGGGGAGTGGTGAGAGAAAACAAACATACATATAGTGATTTACAGGGGGAGGAAAAGAAAAGAAAATACAATAAAATGTCACTGTGGCAGTTTTGACTCTATTAATGGAATGTGAGAAGTGTTTCTCTCTAACTGGCACTCCACCATCCCACCTGGGACCTCTTTGATGCTGCTATATTGCTTAAAAACAAACAAACAAACAACAAAAGGACAATGAAGTTGGTTTTCGCCTTGCCTCGGGAGGATAGGCAGAAAATATCTATCCTTTATCCCCCTTCCTGGATTCTCTGCCCTTGCTTAAATCCAGATGCAGTACAGAATTGATTTAACCTTTGGCAAATGTTTTCCCTGGATATACTTAATATTCTGTCTTAGGAAAGGAGAATATCTTCATGTGAGGAACTCTGGCTTTCTTCCCAAATGCACACCCCATTGGATAGTGTCCATGGCTATTTCAAGAGTGTTCTGAACCAGTGCAATGATGTAATGGTTTTATTGGTATGGAAAATTTTGTCTGGTACACAAGATGATTTGTCTTAGAAATGGCCAGAGATTAGAGCTAAATGAAACCTGAACAAAAATATATATTGTGGGCCTGGATTTAGGAGATGGCTCTATGGACAGGATTTGGGGACTCGTTGGGTATGGAGGATGAAGGGAGAGAAATGGTGAATGACAACCGAAGTTTCACAATACACGCCCAGGGAACATTAGTACCATAGACAGACAGATGTTTGAACATGGCACAAAAAAATGATGAGCTCACTTTGGGTTTTAATAGCTCAGGCTAAGGGCATAAACTTCCACGAGCTGTCCATAAGCAGTTTAAACTCTAGCCCCGCAGACCAGATGGGCCTCCAGCTGGAGGGGCAGCGTTGAGAAGGTAGAGCCTCATTCTTCATGAAGACACCTGAGCCTGCGGAGCACTGGCAGGTAGAGAAGAGAAGAGGGAAGGGGATCTAGTGAAGGAGCTGGAGGATGAGGAGCCGAGGACACAATGCCCAGGGTAGGAAAGATGGTTTCAATAATAAGACATAAGGAGGTGTACACAGATGTAGCCCTAAGATGATGGCAGAGCTGTGATCCGTGGTTGAGATAAATTAAAGTAGAGACCTCATGCCTCTTCTCCCCCTGGCTTTCACTGAAATGAGATGAATGTACCTTTGAAAAATAAAAATGCAACGTTGAATTTAAGCAATACTACAGTGTCAATGTGTGCTTCAGTGATAAGCCAAACCTTCACTCAGTTTTAAAAGCTCTTGAACTCTGTGCTTTGGCAACTGTAACTCTATTCGTGTTGTGGTTTGTTTAATCCATGTGGATTTTGCATTATTAATTAAAATAAATGTTTTTTATTTTATTATTATTTCTTTTTTAATTCTCACCTGAGGACAAGCTTATTGATTGTAGAGAGAGGGGACAGGAGAGAGAGAGAGGGAGAGAGAGAGAGAGAGAGAGAGAGAGAGAGAGAGAAGAGACACATTGATTCATTGCCTCCCAGACCAGGGATCAAATCCACAACCTAAGTATGTGCCCTGAATGGGAATTGAACCTGTGACCTTTTGGTATACAGGACAATGCTCCAATCAACTGAGCCGCACCTGCCAGGGCAAAATAAGTGTTTTTTAAATATCAGGCTGTGTCATTTATACACCTGTGTATAAAGATTTGGGACGGCCCTGGCTGGTGCTTCTCAGTGGTGAGAGCATCACTGAAGGGTCGGGGTTGATTCCTGGTCAAAGGCACATACCTGGGTCGCAGGTGTGATCCCCAGCCCAGGTTTGGGTACTTGTGAGAGGCAACCAATCAATGTGTCTCTCTCACATGGAAGTTTCTCTCTCTCTCTCTCTCCCCTCCTTACTTCCCTTCCACCCTCTCTCTACAAAATAACACAAGAACAAAAACAGAAAACAGTGGTCCTCCAGTGAGGATTAACAACAACAACAAAAAGACCTGGGGCAAACCAAAGCCTCATAAGGTGTCAGCACCTTAAATTAGAGAATCCCATTCCTGGCTAGCCACACCCTAACAGCCCCTCCTCAAAGAAGGACCTACTTCCTCAGCCCAGTTCTCCACCTTATAGTCTCCCCACCCGCACTCTCCCCAGCAAAGCCTCCATCGCTGGTCAGCCAGATCTACAGCTGTGGGTGGGTCACCATGGTGACAGAGGAAGCCCTGATGCAGAAGGAGAGAGACAGAAACAGCAGAGGAAGGTTCTTTGAGCTTAATATGCTGTCCCCTGCTCTTCGTGTTTCTATGACTTCAAAAGTCCTGCACCGTTAAGATGTGCTTCATTTGACTCAGAGAAGCACATCGGAGGCCAAGGGAAGAGCTGCTGTGTTGGAGAGACAATGCAATGCCTGAACTCTTCTTTAAAATGTTCTTTTCTATGACTTTCAGGTGATCATCAGTATAACCATCCGATTTTAAGCAGTGCTACCCAGACCCCTGCACATGGTGAGAGATGGCTGAGAGTCCCCTGCATTCCATCCTCATTCCAAGTGGCTCCATCCTCATTGCTGATGCCCACTAGGGCATCAGGCATTCAGTCACTGATTCACTGAAGCTAAAGAGGTGTCAGGAGTCAGGGGTCCACCTTCCTCTAGGGCCATAGTACCTCATTCTCACTTCTAGATCATTGTTCCCTCAGTGCTCTGTCTCTGATATCAGGGTGATCTTCCATCATGAAAGAGAAAACCCGATACCCTTTCCTAACCCATTTTCACTTGCAGGCGTCAATTCCATACATTCACAGCAAGGAGTGAACATACTCCTTTGCCCAAGGCTACTTGTGGTACCATATAAAATGACAGGGGACTCGTTAAACTATATTGATCCTCCCAAACTAATCAAGATTTGATGAAACTCAAAACCAAACTGGGTTCTTTGAGGTTCAGCCTCTTGGCAGGGGAAGAAGTTGTAAGTTGGGGAGCACAGAAGAATCAGTATAGTGCGCAAGGGTAGCAAACCACGTTTCCCCTTTAGGTGCTAACATCCTGCCGCCAATTCACAACTTCGCAGTTGGAACTGCAGAGCAAAACTATTTTGGGTACCTGCTCAGAACTCGATGGAACATAAGATGGCCATGTAAATGGTGAACTAAAAGTCATTCTCTTCTCTTTGCTTGAAAGAATGTGAAAACACCATTGAATTGTAGTGAGAGAGAAACTCAAAACAAGGATATATTCTACAGCTTACCTGGCGGAGAGACCTACCTCTCTCACCTCTGAGTGTGCTCTGCTTCGGCATTGAGATGGAGAATATTACAGAGGAGGACAGAGTGGACTATTTCCATGTCCCCTCCAGTGCGAGGCTCCTAGTGTAAATATGTGATGATGAAAGCAACAGTTTAATAAGATGTTTCAGGTTGGGGAGTCAGGGAGAGCGTCTAGAAAAAATTAGAACTGGGAGAAACTGAAGAGATCCGTTAAAAGTTGATACTATTTCTCATTCATCACCATTTCTAGGCATGGTGATGTTGGGAGTGGCAATAGAGACATTTTGGAGAAAGAATCGGGAAAATTTAATTATAACCAATATGGCTGATAGGAGTCAATTGTGAGTGAGCTACGGTTAATTAGAAGAATGGGGGTTCTTATGAATACAATCTAAGGAATAAGGAAAGCAGCCAGTGGGTCCAGGAGATGGAGTTAGGATGGTGAGTTCGGATCTGGACATTTAGAGCTGGATATGATCATAGGATGTGCAAAAAAAGTCATTCAAGAAGCAGTTAGCAATGCGTACAAGTCTGGAGGGAGGTTACAGCTGAAGATGTAAGTTATGCTTTGGAAGCAGTAACAGAAGCCTTGGGAGTGGGAGCAATCTGTGCAAGCAGGCTGACAGAGAAAAGCAGAAGGCGGAACAGAGAGCCTGGGGGATGCCCCTGGTGATGAAGCAGCAGCAGGAAGAGAAGCCAGAAAGGGCGAGCGGAGAATGCCTCACATCTCAGTGACATCCTGAAAGAACGGCCATGCGCTGGTTTTCCCCAGAAGGAGCCAACACAAGCACGGCCTCCTAATTACAACAGGAGAAATTTTTTTTTCTTCCCCATCCTCCTACTTTCCTTTTCTGCCTGGTGTCAGGAGATGAGGTTAATGAGACCTGGTCCCTGCCCTTGAGCAGCTCACAACCTAGTGGAGGCAGAGTTTTCTCTCTACTCATGCTTTTCCCAGGAGCTGGCAGAGCAACTATTAAGAAAGGAGGTGACCTGTGTCCACGTGATTAACCAAAAAGCATTAATTGGATCACTATCTTGAGCCAAACACTATGAAGGCATCAGAAAAATTGGGGGGGGGGGGGGAAGAACGCTGCAGCCAAGGAG